>NW_027452627.1:0-33803 GCF_964194025.1 Convolutriloba macropyga | reverse complement strand
TGTATAAATATTTATATTTATATATTTTTATATATACATACAGAAACCTTATAACTATACAAGAATCTTATATATTTTTTTTTCTTCTGTTATTAAATTTTTAGTTGATTCATATTTTGTTCTTGCTTTTTTGCCATTTTTGTTGAAATATTGAGTTTTTTAGGAGTGTAATATAAACTTTTGTTAATGGAATTAAATTTATCGTTGTTGTGAATTTTTCTACAAAGCTCCCTAGGCTGGTAATTTCACATATGTTCAAATTATGCTGATTTTTTGACGTTTTCCATTTTTACTTGCCATTTCTGCACCGTTTTTTGGTTAAAACAAAAATTTAGTGCTATATTTTATTTTACTGTTATAAAATAAATTTAGTGGTACATTTATTTTAAAAGTTATTTTACTGTTATAATTGAAGTTATACTTGGTGTTATACTTGATGAGTTAATTTTTTGACTGACAAATTCGTAATTTTTTTCAAATACAACAACATAACTTTGTTGAACGCAAAGAGTGCTTTTTAGACAAAAAGATACAGCAAATATATTTTTATATTGTTTTCGCTCACTTTTCTAATTTTGAATCTATTTAACACTTAGCAACTTCTCTCTGAGCTCCTAGGGTTTTAATTTCGCCCTGGCTTTTGAAGTTCTTTTTTAGAACTCATTGTTCAACAATTAGATAATAAGGGTTGAAAGTCGATTAAAAGCAGATGGCAAAGAAAAACCAAATTGACAACACAAAGTACACAATTTTGACAATAGCTACAAAATTGGGTAAGAAGCAACAAAAAACACTTGCAATTTAAATTGCCCGGCAATAAATAAAAACTCCGAATTCAAGTATAACTAAGGTTCCGCAAATCGGCGCTGCTAAAACCATTGTGCCACCGGAACATAGAGGAAACGAATACCCTGTATTCTCTTTAGAAACGCCCAAATTTTTTGCTGTAAATATTCTGAAAACGCGCTGTCGCGGAAACCAGTTGTAGAAAATAACAATAATTCAAATGATAAATAAGGGAACCATTGGTTTTGGCGAAGAATCGGCAAAATTATGTGTTGCGGATTTTGCTTGCAGTCCCAAGGGCCTGGGGGTTATTTGATTTCGGGGGCACAAAGAAGAAAGCGAAAACGAATTCGACGCCTACAGCAACACATGTTAATATAAAAGGTGCTTGATAGCCCGCAATGAATAAGACGACACTTTCGAATAGAGATCCTAAAAACAAATCAAGAGGTATGAAAAGAAATGAAGGATAACTGTCACTTGGCTGAAATCAGGAAACCACTTGAATTCTTCAATACACAGTAAAGTTCACGAAACGTTGTGCAAAGGTAAATTTTAAGGGAAGAGTTTAGGTGGAAGTTCTTACACTGCACTATGTGACTATTGCAAAACTTGTTCTGTTGTCCCGGTTAAATTTCATCAGCGCCTAAATCCCCTCCCCATTTAGGCAATGCGGGCGACAATTTTTCAGTTTATTTTAGTCACAGCGTTTGTTATGGGATTCGAGTAGTTCAGGATTGAGGTCTATCTTATTCACAATTCCACAATTCTACTTAAAAGCTTATACCACGCCCTGCACTCAATCCTTATTAGTAGTTACCGAGGCATTCTAACAATTTAAATAAAAAATATATTAAAAAGTTACACAAGTTTCTGTCGTTCTGACTCTTTAAAAAAATTATTATTATTGGTTTAAGCACCATTTAAAATCTCAACAGTGCAGGAAAATTAAAACAGATAAGTTTTGAGTTTTCGTCTGAATAAAATTTCAGATGGTATAAGTTTCAGCTCCAAAGAGAGTTCATTCCATTCAACAGCGACGGCATGCGCGAACGAAGGTCTTCCGAAATTAAAGCGAAATTTGGGAACACGTAATTTGTAAAAATATTGAGACCTTGTAACCATAGTGTATTGTTTCATTAAATCCGATGAATATAGTGGGCGTTTGGCAGGCTGATGTACAAACCGATGCGCATACAATATGGTTTTGAAGATAATTGTCAACCAGTGTAGCTGCTTCAGGTATGACGAGAATGGTGTTGAAGGTGACAATCCAAAAATCAAACGCGTGGTAGAGTTCATTATTGGCTGAAGTTTTGCTAATAAGAAGTTTGGCAGACCATAATGAAACAAATTACAGTAGTCAACACGTGATAACACTAAAACTGTAACTAACTCAATTAGGACTGATGTCTAATGTGATTTTGAATAAACCATACTTTATGGAGATAAAAAAACGAATTCGAACAAACAAAGTTAATCTGTGGTTGCAGAGTAAGTTGACAATCAATATAACAACCTAGAACTTTTACCTGTTCATTGTACTTACCATCTTCTGCAGACGTAAGAGACCATGTTTAACATTTTTACATTTCCGAATAATCATATACTCACTCTTATCCGCATTCAGTTTCAATTTTGCTTTGCTGAACTAACATTGAATCGAGGTCAAAATATTATCAAACATGCATCGACTGAGGGTCGAACTGAATACAAAATTTAGAACGGTATCATCTGCGTAGAAATGGTAGTTTAATTCTAATTCCTTCAGCTTGTCTTCTAAAGGCAACATGTAAAAAGAAAAAAGTAAAGGACCAAGAACCGACCCGTGTGGCACACCCGTCTTAACTTAAACATCACCAGAAAGACATCCATTTAAGATAACGTGTTGTGAGCGATTCGAAAGATAATTTTTTATAAACAGTAACACAACAGGTTGCAAGCCAATCCTTTTTGCTAGTATCTCATGTAAAAACTGATTATCAATTATATCACACGCTGCGGACAAGTCTAATCCAATATACATCATGGAACGCTACTAGTCCAGATAACACAGAAGATCATTAAAAACTTTCATTAAAACCGTTTCCGTTGAATGCGAGCAACGAAAACCACTCTGATACTTGCTCTTGCTCCTGAGATTATTAGATTCCAGATACAAATTAATTTGGTCAAAAAGAACTCTTTCAACAACTTTTGACATGAATCTTAGATTTGTAACAGAATTGTTTGAATTGATTTAGAAAGTACCCTGTCTGGAGAGTTGAATAAATTAATGCAATGAAGTAGTCTGGAGAATTTGTCAAAACAATTTTGCATAACCTAGTTGGTATAACATCATTCGGTGCCGTACTGTTCAAAATTTTTTGATAGAAGTAATCTCAAATCGCTCAGTGTAAAAACCTGAAAAGTGTCCAGGGTAGTTTTATGTAAATTACTTAATTTTAAATCATCCGTTAGAGGTATTGCAACTAACACAGTTTCTATTTTCTTAACAAACAAAGCATTAAACTTCTTTGGTAGGCACTCAGGCTCCACTAGTGACTGCGGCAGGACAATTTTATTTTTTCCTAAGAGTTGCTGAAGCATAGAATACCTGACATGCTCAATTTCACTAGCGACATACTTGTCGAAGTATTCACTTTTCTTTTTGGTAAACAGCTTTTTTCTTGGTAAACCGCCTTTTGTCTTGGGAATTTTCTTTCTTTCGATAAGTTTTCTCAAATTTTCTTCTCGATCTTTTCATGGTTCTTAGCTCATCGTCAAAAAAAGGCACGTATGATATCGAACATATTTAGTTTTCAGAGGCTGGTTCTTATCGACATAACTAACTTCGTTCATTAGAACATTGTTCCAAACATTTTCATGAGTATCTCTGACAATCGGGGCAACAATATTTTCTACAAACGCTTCCACGTCAAAATTTAGCACAAGGCCTTCTTTATAGCTAAATTCTCCTGCTTTTGCAGAAGGTCAAAGTGCAAAGCTCCATGATCAGAGCTTGTATTGAATTTTACAAGAGGTTCTGATACTTCAACCTCCTCGGGTTCTATAACCTGGTCTAAAATTCCACCACTTTTGTGCGTAGGCACAGTAATTTGCTGTTGCAAACCAAATTCATCCAAAAAAGAAATCCAATTTCTTGACGCATCATTTGATAGCAGATAGAAATATTGATATCACCTACAAAAAATATTTTTTGAACAACAGATCTTTCTCCTCAAAAAATGATGTTAACTCACTTATAAAGACACGAACATTGGTATTTGTTCTTCTCTGTATACAAACCAAATGATACATCGAATTGCCTTGCGTAAACTCAAGAGAAGCCAACTCCGCGTTTGTTAAACACTTACTTGGAAAATTATCGATACGTACGGTTCCATCATAGAACACCGCTAATCCTCCACCATTTCTTTCTTTTCTGTTTGCACTCAAGTAATAAAAACCATTTGGGCAACATTGCAGGAGAAAAAACTCATCATTTGAGTTATCTTTGATCCAAATTTCTGTTAAAATTATAAGGTTAAAATCGTTAGCTTCAATAAGATTTCTTATTTGCGAGGCCTTGTTGCCAACCATACTTGCATTATGTAAACAAACTTTTACACTGTCACTGACGGATTTAACATTTGATAGTCAAGTATCAAAAGAAGCCAGCCACTCCCTCGCGTTCTGATTGAAACCAAAATGGTGAAAATGAAACATTTTCGGACCAGAAATCTGGAGATTCAACTTCCTTATCAAATTTGAAAACACAAATTTGAAAACATCATTTTCAAATTTGAAAACACAGTGGAAAGATTTCAGACGAGGTTCGTCTCTGGATATTTCACGAATACACTGTATATCAACTCCCTTCTTCTTGCAATGTTTTGTTATATCATCCGTAGAGACAGAGTTGCTTAAACGACCAATGTAGAGATGCCGTATTTTCACTTTGATGACCTTTTAATTGCGCTGACTGTCGTCTGATGACTAATATTTGTGCCCGTCTTGAAAACTTTTGGTTTTCTATCTTGGGACTCTTTGTCAGCAAACAAAATTTCATTGCCTTCAGATTTCCGTTTTTTGAATTCCAATCGCTAGCAGTGCTGTCAGTCCAATTTCTGAAAGCAGCTCTAATATACGGGTAATCCAGTTTCAGAGAATATATCTTCAGCTTCAGTGATTGATTTTCAGAAATCAGTGAATCTACTTTTTCTAGTGTAAATATAAGAGCATATATTCGATCAAGGGCTGATAACTCTGTTGTTAAAGTTGGCAAACAACTCCGACAAGACCAAAATATTATTCCCATGCAATTTTTCTTAGCAATTATATGGCAAGATCCCTGAACATATTTAGATTTACATCAAACACAGACAACAAGTTCTTTTTCTGTAAACCGATGCACACAGTGCATGTTGGATCGGATGGGGGAGGAGGCGGGGATCAAGCCGTTTTTGTTTGGGACAAATAAATGTAGTTCGAAGACTGCAGTAAGGGCTGATTAGGTCCTAATTAAACGAATGGGTCCTAATTAAACGAATAATCTAAATTCTATCTAAATGAATACTGCAAGAAAAATAATAATATCAGTCCAACAAATGCGGAAAACCCTCGCCCGAAATGTTGACTGCGAAAAAAGTCAGAATACCAGTGAAACTTATCTGAGGCTTTGTATGGTTTGAAAACTAAAAAAAATGTGGTTTGACTTCGTATGGTTTAATTTCGTATGGTCTGACAAGTGATAAATTGCAGCCATTATTGCAAAAGAATACTTTCCGCCGGAATCTGAAATGCCCTATAATTGGGGCTACCCAAAGAACGTCCGGCCTCTTTTGATCCAGTAAATGATTGCAATCAGAAGCTGAAACAAAATTAAATAGCCTCCCGGGTGCGCATGGAGACTATTTAATAAATTTATCACAACAATTAGACTAATTGTAGTTATAAACCTAGTTGTTATAGTTGTTATCCAATTGAAAAAAAAGTTTTTCACTAAAAGAATAAGTAGTTGGAGACTCTACGATTGAGAAAAAGCCAGCTTCTCAATTCAATTAACTAACAACCGATCAACCAATACTTTTATAACAAGATTGATGCTGACGTGAAGAGCTTGTCGTGGTGTACTTCACAACGCCAACAGGCAAATATTAAACCACTTGAATCGAACGCTGAGCCATTTCCATTAGGTACTTAGAGTTACTCCGGACCTTGAGGAGTTTACTTGGTACACCCGTCGATACTACATCTATTAACATAGCTAGTCTTGTACAAGAAGGCAAACCAACCTGAGAGTGGCTTCATTATTTGTGTCCTGGAAAGAGCGCGGCCGAATTATACTCTGAGATATCAATCTTCCTTTCGATATCCACAGTCTTCTCCACCATGCTCCAGGTTTTTCGTCCTAACTTAACCTACTTACTGGTTGGTTCATCGTTAAGTCTTATAGTCACCTTACTAAAAATATGCAAGTAAAGGAAGCTGTACTACTTTTCGGATTGTGGTCGTTTGAGTGGCTCTACAATTGGGATGGCATGGGCATATTTAGAGAAACCTAAGATTTTTCTTGTTTTCTTATGTTATTCACCTTTCCGTATATTGATATTATCTTTGTTTTGTTTTCTTGTTGAAAATCTTGAAGTTATATGTGTTGTGGTGAGTGAATTATGGTGCTCAGATCTTTGAGCGGATTACCACAAATATCAGATATGTTCAAATTATGCTTAGTTTTTCAACGCTTTCCATTTGTACTTGCCATTCCTGCACCGTTTTTTGTTAACAGGAACAAACAATTTTAATTTTCCTGTTATTTGTGGTTGAGCTGAAACTAAAATAGTTAAATATTCCCACTGACAGACTCTGACAGTATTTCGAAATTAGTAAAAGAAAATTTGTGTTGAAAGCAGAAATTGCTTTATAGACAAAAAAAATCAGCAAAAACAAACACTCATTTTTGTTTCGGCCCGCTATTCTAAAATTTTCTCTTCTAAATCGGCTTTATACTGAATCAACTTCTCATTCAGCTATTTCGAGATATAAATTTTCTAGTATATCTGAAGAGTAAGAGCGTAAGTTTACATTAAGCTTGATAAGGTCGTAAAAATGACATACCTCTTTGTTTCTTGGACAAAAGAAAAATATCAAGAAGTCTCTTCAACGATCGACTATGTTGCTCTGAAGATTTTAAGTGTTGCTTCTCTTGCATCTCGCCGCATTTATTAAACAAATAGGCCAGGCTAGCCTAAGCTTCTAACTCCAAATAAATATGGACGGTTGGAACGATTAGATCACCTAAAGCCCTGAAAGTTCTATTTAATATTTAAAAACTTTATATTCTTACAAAATTTTTACTCATTTTGAAATCAAAATGCTGGCACTTGATTTTGTGACAGGTACATACTTGTAAAAGTTGATTCAGTCCTCGATTTGCGCGAGAAACTGCTTCCTGAACGCGGAACTTTTAAGTATGAATTACTAGAAGTAGCATTACTGTCTGCTAGCTCAAAATTGTTAGATGCTACTTTAACTGATTCGGAAAACTCGTTATAACTTGATAGGTGGTAATAGATTTTCTTGATATATCTTTCGTGGGTTAAATATACAATTTGCCATATTGCCATTACCGCCAGAATGCATGAATAGATAAAGCAAGTCGTGTAAAATTCATATTTGTCGTACAAGTACCCTCCGAACACGAAAGCCCCCAATGCGTGGCTAGATGCAGCCATTAGATTATAACAAGAGGCGCCGAGGGTTTTTATTTCACCCTGGTTTTTGAACTTTTCTTTTAGGGCAATTTGTTCAACAATCAAATAATGAGGGTTGAAAGTCGATGAAAGGCAAATACCGAAAACAAACAAAATTGGCAACACGAAGTACAAATTTTCAATACTAGTTACCAAATCGGGTAAGTAAAAACAAAATAAAATTATGGCCATTATAATTTGCCCGGAAATAAATAGAAAAACACCAAATCCATGAGTAACTAAGATTCCACATACGGGTGCTGCTAAAACAAACGCCCCGGAACAGGGTAGAAACGCATAACCTGTGTTGTCTTTGGAAACGCCCAAATGTTGCTGTAAATAAGTTGAAAATGTGCTGTCGCGGAAACCAGTTGTAGAAAATAGCATCAATTCCGGAATGATAAATAGTAGAACTCGTGGCTTGATGAAGAATCGTAAGAATTCTGCGTTACTGATTTTGCGGTCGGTCCCAATAATTGCTCGAGGGCTATTTACTATCGAGGGTACAAAGAAGAAAGCGGAAACGCACGTGATGCCTTCAGCAACCCCTGTTATTATAAAGGGTGCTTGGTAGCCCAAAATAGGTAAGACGACACTGCCGAATAGAGGTCCCGCGAACAAACCGATTCCAAAGGAGAAATGGATGATTGCTGTTACTGTGCTGAATTCAGGAACTGTTTTTAGGTCTTCAATTACACAATAAACGTCAAGAAACTTTGGGCAAATGCCAATTTTATTGGAGAAGTTTAAGAGGAACTACGGAAAGCTGCGACTATTGCGAAACGAGTACTATCATCCCTGTAAAATTTCATAACCTCATAAAACCCCCTTTTTAGGCACTGCGACCAATTAGTACTAGTTAATTACCAAAAATAGCTGTTGGTAATTTGTTCCAAGCAATTATTTAACCAACAACAATTTGCAGAAAGTATCATTTTATAGTCAAACTTTTTATTTATACATCATTTTGCTTGCATTATACAGAAAAGGTTGCATTTTAGCTGAGCAAACTGGTATTTGTCTCAGTAGATAGTTTTAATTGTTTAATCGCCCATTTTTTATTATGACAACTACCCGGGTCAAATGTCCTCCCTAAAAACCTCCGTGAATTGATGTAAGAGTGAGGGGGTAATTTGGCTTGGGTGGCAAAATGATGTAAGAGAGGGGCCCCGTACCTGAACTCCAATTGTAAATCAGTACTGGGCAATTGTAAATGCAAGTCTTCCATGTAAAATATTTTGCTCGTTTTCTCACCTGAAATTTGCTTCTTTCAAGCGTATATTAACGGCGCAAAAGACAAGCTTGTATCCGTCATAGTGGCGCAGAAAATGGAACAAACGTCTCGGAAGCGGGAAAACGTGCGTTCGCTCCCCGTACGATGCATTATTTTCGCACTTGGACCAAGTCTGACCATTTTATAATCAGAATGAACGCATGTCTGACAAGTAAAAAAAATGACATGAGCCAGTCTATGATTCAGTAAGGACGAGGAATTGCATTTATACTGGCCCAGTACTGAAACGCACTTTATATTAGGTACGGAGCTGCAATGGGAGGGCGTTTGAGTAATTCCCCCTGGCAAAATTTGAGAGGTAGGGGTGGGCTGTATTAGGAGGACTTTTAAGGAATTACACCCTCGCCAAAACTGCGACGTAATAGTGCACTGCAATGGGCTGCAATGGGAGGACTTTCAAGGAAAATTTGGTAAAATGAAGTAAGATTGAGGGGCAACGTGTTCAGAGGAGTAAAATGATGTAAAAATTGGGCTGCCAGGGGTAATTTGTTCAGAGGGGGCAAAATGTTGTGCCGCCAAGGGAGCGAAAATAATGTAATAGCCAGGGGTATTTTGTTGAGAGGGGGTAATTCTAACAAATTTAACTCATAGATGGACCGTCAACGTCTGGAGGCTAAAGAGAAACGGCTGAGGGTAGAGAGGATTTGAGTTCAAGACTGTCAGTTTTCGAGTATTGGGGCTAAACCAATGTAAGGTAGGGCTTCCAGGGAAGGGGGGGGGGGTAAAATGATGTAAGAGTGGGGTTGCAATGGGACGATTTTAGGTTGGCTTAGGAAATTGCAGCTCAAAACTCTTACATCTTTTTGGACTGCAATGGACTGCCAGGGGTTGGGGGGGGGGGGGGGGGGGTAAAATGATGTAATTATGAGGTGGTAAAGGATAAATAACTCGCCACTTTTTTGTTTTTTTTTGGTTTGTCACAAGAAGGCAGGTGGGGGAGGGGTAAAAGGATGCGAGAGTTTCGGGGTATCTTCTCCATTACCTCCTCACTCCTACACCATTTTACCCCTTCACCGACCGAAAAGATGTTATAGCGGGGCTTATTTTACCTTTTACCCTCTCACTCTAAAATCATTTTATTTCTCTTGACATACCAAAAAGATAAAAAAAGTGGGGCTGATTTATCTTTTACCCTCTCACTCTTACATCATTTTACCCCCAAACCTTGGCAGCCCATTCCAGCCCAAAAAGATGAACGAGTTTTGATCTGCATTTTCCTAAAAAACTTCGTTTTCCAAAAAAACTTCTCCATTGCAGCCCCACTCTTACTTCCTCATGGACGGAAAAATTCGACCCAGGTACTGATTCAAAAACGCACTTTGACTGTTTTATTACAGGCTGCTAAAAAGTTGACAGAAAAAGGAAGTAGATCCAAATTAGGCAAAGATGTTCAGCTGAATTTTAACGTTTTGGCCGAAAAAACGATGCGCTGAAGAAATTTCTTGACTATCAAATTCAAAGTATGATTTTTACTCCTTCATTTCAAAAGTTGCCAAAAATAATGAAAACGGTTCCTGGAATTATTAGGAAACATTCTTGCAGCCAGAGGTACTGCTGTGTTTTGTATGAGTGCAGTACCCACCCCATTGACAGACTTACAAGCCAGACATAGTACAAAAAACTGCTCTGCTCCATCACACGAAGCGGACCAACCAAACAAGGCTATAGAAATGGAAACCCATAACATCCCGACTAGGTTGAAGAATTTCAAGTTACTCGGCGAAGCCAGACTGGCAACGATAAAGGCAGATGCGATGCTGGTGATATCGGTAGAAGCTGTCACCCATCCAATTTGGATTTGATTCAGACCTGTAAATAAGAAAGTCATTGTTACCAGTATCTACTGAATCACTCTTTGAAAAAACACATTTTCGTTAAAAAACCATTTTGGCCCTCATTAGCGAGTGAATTTTATTTGCGATCCATAAGGGCAGTTTTTATTTACTCAAAATAATCTACTATACAATGTCAAGAAATCTGCACTTGAGGGCGCATAAAATACTGGTCAAGATTGCACATTACCGTTTTATTCAAAACAGTAAAACAATGAACCTTTTTTGATAGCCTGGTCTGGGAAGAATGGTCCAGCAATTGACAAATTGATACCCTCGAAGAATATTGAAGCGCCACACAACACAACCGATATCTGCCGTCTCAACTTTGAAATTCCATCATCACCATTCCCTTCAGAATAACCCGCATGTCTGTATGGCGAAGTTGTGATGTACGATGTTGGTTCGGGTGAGTTGGGGTTGCTTTCGATGTATAAATCGTGGGGTTCCGGTTCATCAATTAACCCCGTGGGTCTTTTGGGCACATCCCAATTTTGATTTTTGTTCGTAAGTTTTTTCGCCATGCTACAGTAGGGGAGCAGAAATCGCGGCAAATTTCTGCGACGTAGCCTAGACTATCTGATTTCAGTAAAAGCTTTCAGTAAAGAAGATAGCTGAGGAAACTTTGCCGGGTGAAAAAGATCTGGGTTAATTAAACTAAGAGTTCAAGCGCTCAAAGTTTACTGTCTGAGCTTCAATTGAAAAACCCTCAATCTAATACAATGAAATCTTTTTCTGAAGCCTCAAAATTTCATGTCGTTTTAACGCTTTGGTGCTAATGATGCCTACTGAACAAGACTAAAGATATTTAATTACTGGAAAAAAAGATAATTGCAAATTAAAGTGACGAATGAGATATTACTAGTATCATATAAAATAGAACAAATCGAGAATAACTTTTTGAGTTGAGTAACATTACTACGTTTTTAAATTTGAGGTAGAAAGTTTTGTAAAAATAAATGGTTTGTGTTATAGCTTTTTTACGAAGCAGCTCTTAATTCTTAATTTTTAGCAATATTCGTTTGCCAAGGAAGAATTTTGTGGTGCTAATTGAAAAAAGGGATTGATACTAATTCTACTTGAACTATTTTTTAAAGACTAGTGGTCAACTTTTCCGACGTGAAATGAATGCGATATTGGCGAAATATTTAGCATGTATATTTTTCAGTTCACATTTTGTGCACATATTTTCACAAAATACTCCGCAATCAAATCTTACCTAAACATGCAGAAATGACCCGCCTAGACTAACAAGTAGGTAACTTTTGTTTACTTACTGGTGCAATGATTAGTAACAATTAATTAATAATCAATATTATTGACCAATGTTTGAAGTAAAACATAAACTAAGACAACAACTGAAACAAATTATAAATAAAGAAACTTGACCTGTCAATTTTAGGATACATCGGTTGATCGAACTATACCCAAATATTGATTATGTTCATAAAGTTATTGAAGTTGACATTCCGATAATTAATGGTGGCAAAGTTATGGAATCAAATTTGAAACAAATTTTCATGAAAGATGTAGCAACGAGCCAACTTAAAATAACTCTTTTAATTTTTTTTTAAATTGAACTTTGCAAACATAACTTGTAACTGATTTAAGTTATAAATAAAACAAGTATCCAACTTCAGCTTGAAGAACTGTCTCGACTTCAAACTTGTGTTCAAAACTATTCCCGAAGAAATTAAATCGTGGAAAAGTAAATCGAACTGAAATAAGACTAATATTAACAAGGCTCAGCAATGTGCAATGGCACATAAGGTCCCGACCCCGCCTATCCACAATTTTGGCATAGTTGTCTACCAAATGAGGCACAGATAGAAAACCCAAAAATTATTTTTTGGGAATCCCAAAAAACCCAGAAAAGACCAAGTATTTTTCAAAAAAATTGTGTGTGAACGATAAGATAGCCTCCAAAACAAATAACTTAGTGGAGTGAGAATTGAAGCATTAAATTGCTGTGATATGCCAATATTAAGAAAGCGAGTCAAGACGAACAGCAAAATCAAACAACAACAACAACAAACATTAATTACATCAAAAACTTTTTGTCCGTTTTAAAAAAGAATGTTTAACAACAAAGTCAACATACCGTCAGATGAACCTAAAAGTAAGCAAAATAACTTATAAATCACCAGAAAAGCTATGGACCAGTCCATAAAATGGATTGGTAACAATTAGACAAAAAAGAACAAAAACAGTAAAGATAAAAAAAATTCGCTTATTTTTTTAAAACAATTAACTTCAAAGTAATTAAAACCATTAGAAATCAAGTAAAATATCCCAAAGGTTTATGATTACCAATGTTTCTATAGAAGGGCATTAGAACCTGTCTTTATTCATTTCTTTAAGTGGCTAAAAAGAACAAAAAAAACAACAAACAAAAATTCAATTGAAATTTGCCAGAAAACGCTGTCGAAAACGTCTAGCCATATTTCGGTCCTCAAAATATACTCGTTCGCGCCTTCTTCAAACACCGATAATGTAGTATTTGTCCATTTATTAGTGAGACTAGGTAACAAGTAGACAAAAACAGAAAACAGCAAAAATATTAATAGTTTTGATTTTTTTTCGAAACAAAATTATATCCAAAGTCATGAAAAACATTAATTGCAAAACGAAATATTTTAATAGGGTCGTTTATTCATCCAAAAGAATTCCTTGAGACCTGCAATTATCCAGAAAAATTCATGCGTCTACAAAAAGAACGTCAAACATAACAAAAATCAAATTAATTAACTTTTTTTTGAAAAACCGGTGTCGAAGTCAGTAAGGTCATAACGCATTCATAAAAAATAGAATTTGGGACATCAATCCCTTTTGACGCCTTCTTTTTACACCCACAACGTCATATTTGACCTGTAATTAACGAGATTAGGTACCAAAAAGAAAAACAAAAAAAGAACAAACTTGCGAAGTTAAAAAGTTAAAAAGTTTTTTATTTTTAGTTTTGGAAAACGATTGTTTTCAAAGCCATGAAAGCCATCAGCTATCTACTAATATCAGAATGTCGGCCAGTCTATTCTTCCATTAAATGCCAGTGAAACCTATCCCTACACAGGAAATTTCATACAACTGAAATGACAAATTACAAATGACAGTTAAAGACAAAATTAAAAAATTCAATTAATTTCTTGAAGAAAGATGTGTCGAGGCCGTTAAAACGATAATCTATATCTTTAAGGGTTTTAATATGTTCAATTGTGTTTCATTTTGAACCCTAAAAATGTGATATGAGAACTGTCAGTTATGTGATGATGTGACTAGAAAACGTGAAAAAATGGCAAAGTTCTAAAAACAAAAAAAACTGAAATCTAGTAGTATCAAAGCCAGAAAAAAACACCTTCAGGCTTAAAAACGCAATTGAGACTAAACTTCAAATCAGTTGAACGAAGATGCATTCTTTCTTTGCTGACACTAAGCTGCAAGTTGACCAAATTAAGAAAAAAGGAGGAAAATTCTTTATGCCATTATTTAATTAAAAATTAATTATTGTTAAAAGTCGAAACGATCATAAATTTTCAATTAAAAAACTAAATGCAATAGCTTGGAGCTGCTTAGAAAGCCAATTGGATTTATCAGTCCTGACCTTTCATTTGATATGTTCTGTTTTTTATTTAAAAAAAGGTCTTTTTTCAAAAAAAAGACCGACTGATTGCAATCCGAATTCTTTTTGGATTGTAACAGTCCAGGACTGGCCCAAAACTAGCCCTGCTAATGCTTATTGCCCGTTAGGAGCTATTGATTTTTCGAATATTGTAGATATAGATAATTTGTTATTTAAAAACTCAAAAAAAAATTCTGCATTTTTGATAAAAAACGAGTAAAGCTGGCAAAAAACGGCAAAGTTTTAATTACAGAGCACTCTCAGCGGAATTTGATATGGGACAAGTCCCCCTCTGAGTCTATAAAAATTATTTTAGTGTTTTTTGGAGGTGTAGTGCCGGCAAATTTTATCAAAGTGGACTAAAGTAGCTTATTTCCTGCTGTTTTTGATGAAAAGGCTGAATTTTGAAATATTTATCCAGAGTTTTTGACCAAAAAAATTAAATCAGAGTCATCAACAAGGCTTGTTTGTCCTTAAAAATTAAATCAACGACACTATTCTTAAAAATTTCAAACAAGTTTTAGCAAAATTGACGAAAAATTAGGCAAAAATTTCGGAAAATGTGAATAAAACAAACGTGAATTCACTCCACTTTTTTCAGAAGTTTAAACCTGGATAACTCCCTGTAGAAAAGGGAAATTTAAAAAAATCTTTTTAATTCCATATTCTACGCTGGACGAGCTTTCTAATGATACCAGTCTCAACTCTCTACGATGAATATATCGATCGGCGAAAATTGACTGAACAAAAAAAAAAACCCATTTGAGTATATAGTTCCTCCCCCCTCAAGAGGGGTCGGAACAAAAATGAAAAATCACCATGAATTCTTATGAAGTTCAATTGATTCTATTCTTCATTTGATAAAATTTGTGATTTCAATAGATGTGCAATAGATACAGATTTCTATTATATCATCCTTTTATCAGAAATATATTACCAGTTGATAAACAAATTGGTTTAGTGAGCACTGTCTGTTTCCATCTCACTTTACAAACCTTATTAAACACAAATTTTGTGAGCAACTTTTATTCGCACGTAATACACCGCCCCTGTTGCTCGCAAACAGTTGAAACCAAAACAAATTTTTCATTCAATGGATTAAATATTATAAATTGTCAGGTTTTTAGTACTGACATGGTTTTCAGCAGTTTCCACAGCCCGGTTTTATGTGTTAACCGAAAAATTGCTAAAAATGTAAAGATTGCGGTGAATGCGGTGAAAAGATGTATTAATTGCGATTTTCAGCGTTGAATTTGGTGAAAAAGAATTCACCGCTAGGAATTCGCAAATCTTTTTCGATGAAATTCGCTAGGAAAATTCACCGCTAAATTTACCAAATATTTTCAGCGCAGAAAATATCGCAAAAAAGATGTAAGAATAGCGGTGAATGCGTTAAGAGCGGTGAAAGAAAGTTCACCACTAAAAACCGCAAACAGCACAAAGTTTTACCGGTAAGTCTGCACAGTTTCCATGGAAGCAAATTTGAAATGAAACTATGTAATATTTGAGGTGAATGCTTTGACAGTGGTGAAAAAATTACAAACAAAGAAAGATTTGAGGTGAACTTTGGCGCTGCTTCCCTAGAAAAAAGAGAGATCTTCTTCCCCTATCTATGGGAAGTATAAAACATCAGGAATTTTTGGTGTAGTTTCTCAACAAAAAGTTATACTTTCATTGATGAAAGTGGTCCGGAAAAAATTTCAACGCTGAAAATCGCACGTCTTACGTCAATTCACCGGCGAAAACCAGTGTGATTTTTCGCGGTGAATTTTTGTAAGCTTGTGGTTTTTAGCGGTGAAATTTTTATTTTCACCGCTTCTTGTTCGTACCGGTGAATTATATTTTTCCACCGCTTAGGAGGCGAGAGGTTCAAACCCATGTGCGGCAGTTTCCTTTTCGTAAGAATCTGTTAGAATACAAATTAAACAGATAAAAACCTCAAATGTTATCAAAATTCATCGCTAAAAACAGCAAATCTGTCATCTCTTTTGCCGTATTCATCGCTAAGGGTGGATGGGTGAGCAGGAGAGAAAAATTGCTTGAAGTTTGCGTATGTCTTTACTTCGAGAGCCAATGGTTTTTGTGATCTTTTCCGTTTGTGTCCCCCAGCTTAGTGGTTGCATATTATTTGCACCCCCCCCCCCCCCCCCCCCGACGCACGTCTTAAATTTTTACATAAATATTTACTATGTAAGGGCACGTGATCCGTAACTGGGGGTGCATAACAAACGTGGGGGCACAAACAAAAATGTTCCGATTTTTGTTCAGGGAAGCTCATGTGGAAATTAGAAGCCACGTGTTTAGTAAAGGCGGTAATTTTTAGAAGGCTAAGCACAAATTTCTTTAGACTAACATTAAAGTCAGTGGTTTTCAAGAATAAAGAAAAACATTTGGCGTGAGGAGCACTCATTGTTGTAGCGCACAAATTTTTAATATTATTTTACGTTAAAATAAATATGTAACGTAGTTTTGCAGGCACTACTGCAGAAAGAAGTTGAGTTTTTTTGCAAAGAATTTGTCGGTAGAAAATATCAACACTTCCTTCTGCTTTACAACAGCCACAGCCTTCGTTTTTAACTGTCTGTACAGAAAAAACAAGTTGGGCTAATATAATAGCAAATAGGGCTAATTTTTCACTAACCATATATTCGAGACTAACAGTCAGAAGTCAGACCAGCAGAAAATTAATTGAACGTTTTCAGTTGCCGCTTAAAATTGTAAGAAAGCTATCGGAAAGGTCGCAAGAACTATTAAGGGTCTTACCTGCGTCTTATAAAATTATTCTAAGATACTTTATCAATTTGGTTTTGGACCCCCGGCTTCAAAATCCAAATCTGCGACGTCATAATTTGCGCTTTCAGGTCTCGGTAGTAAATGTTTTGACAAGAAACCCTATTTCTTCTAACGAAATAGAGTCGTAACAGCAAAATCGGGTTGAAATTGAACTGAACTTCACTTCAAAGCTACCTACTACCTCTCATTATTTTTTTTTGCATTGCTTTAAATATGTAACTTATTTTTGCAAGCGAAGCAAAAAAGAATTTGAATTCCGCTATTTTTCACAAATAGTTCGTTATAAGTTCTCTCAGTTCTTTTTGCTTCTCAAAAACCTTTATTTTTCAACTGTTTTCAATTAGGATACAGTTTGACAACAAATTGTTTACATTTACTTGCCATATATTAGAGACTGAAAGTACGCAAAACAGATTTAAAAAAAGAAAGTTTTCAGTTTCTTCTTAAACGTCCCAGAAAATCAACAATTTTCTTACTCTGAAATTGATTAGAAGGCTGCTTTGTTATGTGTATAGCACAATGCTGTCTTCATTTATACCAGCGAGAGCCATAGAAGCAGTAAAGTAATTCTTTTAGCTTTTAAAAGTTAGTTTCACTATAAGTGCGCTAAATTTTATCACTTTTTGCATAATTGTGCCCAGTAAATTAGTTTTCTAGTCCAGAGGAATCTATTAAAATCCAGTAAGAAATAGAAAACAGACAAGGGTTCTAATGCTCCACATATTTCTTCTTGAAGTTTTTTCTTTTGAATATTAAAAACTTTTTCTTAAAAAAATTTTTCTCGTTATTTTCATTTTATTGGGTACAGCGAACTTTTCAATGGTACTTTAAATTCAATCACTTCTTGGTACCACCGTTTGGACAAACACAGTGATGACTTTTTCAACGTACTCACACAATCACTGTTTCGTAATTTTGAATTCTACAACAAAAAATACACTAACTTGCCCTCTGCACGCTTGCTGTGTTCTCTGACATTAGTTTTGTTAATTCAGAAGTTATTCAAATCAATCATCTATTTAATTAAGTTGACAAAAGGAACAAAGAGTGGCAAATAAGAGGTTCCATAGTAAATTATTATCATCTACAAGTGGCGGTAAATAAAAAAAATTTCAAGAAATTTTATCTTTGATTTATGGTAAGCGTAAATTTTTTTCAAAGATAGAGGTCTTACAAAACTATGATTCACAAAAAATTTTGGCTCCGGTTTGCTTGAAAGTGAAATTTGATATTCTGATATCAAAAAGTAGGAACAAGGAGTTATTTATTCGAAAATTACCAAAATACGATTAAATTTCTCATCATTAATTGCTGTAGTCTGTAACAGAAATTAATTTTTAAAAGCGCTTTTTTCTGATTCAATTTCTTGGTCCATTTTTGACTCAAAATTTTTGTTTTCTATATGTTCTTTAACATTTAGCTGCTCTTTACGAATTAGTAAATTGGCACGAACTTTTACCCCTTAACAACTTTAAGTGATAATATTCGTAATTGCTATCTTAGAGAGAATTTGGCGCTACGTAAACATTATTGACATCACCTCGTCTCCAAATTTACTTTGCAAAAAATTTTTTTACGATGAAGAATGGCTAGAAAAATCGAGGGAACAACTGACGAAAAAGTATGATTTTTGTCGCCTATTTTTATTGATACACGTAACCCATATCAACACATTTGAGCTTTCAGCTTGCCTAAAACCCTCTAACTTGAACTTATTTGGTAACTAGTTGAAACCTAGTTCAGAGACTTAATTTTTCTGGTGAGCCATGAAATGAGTAAAAAGAAAACTGCTCATTGTCTTCCTATTCCACAATTAGCATTGCGAGGAACATTTATGTAGCTAATAACCAATTATGGGTAGTTGTAACTGTTAATTGTCCTCTTTATCGAGAACCAGTATTGCGATGGAAATTTCTTAAATTAACTGCCAATGATGCTTTCTTCTATGTCAGTTTTTTTTCGTTGTTAATAATTGTGGTTATAAAGCGTGCACAAGGATAAAGTGTGGTCAATTAACACTAGGTTTTTGGACAAGAAAGGAAAAATAACTGCTATCCATGCTCGCCGAAGCACGAGCACTATGAAAAAAGGTTTAAAATACGTCCCATTATGTAGCAAATTTCAACTAAATTCGGTTGCTATCACAAATGCTTTTACATTCTGATAACACTTATTCTAAAACTACCTGAAAAATGACAATTGAGTTAATTTTCTTGGGAAAATGAGTATTTACCGCGTTTTGAAAGAAGGTTGCCTCATTTTCGAAGACAGTAATTTTTTTCAACCAATAATTTTTATAGAATATAGGAAGGGCAGCACTTTGCCCTTTTGACAAGGTTCCAATCAAACAATATATGATATGCATCGAAATAGTTTTTTTAAGTTGAGCTTTTCAATTGCTTTCAAAAACTTTACGGAGTTTTCAATTCCCATGATCAAAAACAGTTCTTACAGTCCGTTTAAAAGTGCCAACTTTATAATATTGAATCATTCATTTTACTCAGATTTTTGAATACGTATTTGGTTACAACACAACTTGCGGAATACCAAAATACCGAATGTATTAATATACCCAATGAAATAACACCCAATTTATTCCCTTTCATCTGTTCGTTTAATAATCATGTTACAAAATAGAAGTTGGATTTAAAATCAGTTTTTACCATTCTTTAGCGAATAATTGGATCTCGCGTTCCATTATGATAGTGTCATATCAAGTCCTAGGGGCCGTTGAGGCATGGTCAAATGAAATAGCTTTTGTTTTTTATAATTGTATTTATTTGGTGAACATACATTCAAACCAAATCAGACCATCCAGAAGCGCAATGCTTTTCAAGGGAGGCCTGGACTCCATTTTTCCCCACATCTCAGACTGTTCTTTTAGTGAGCATGAATGCTCTTTTTTTGGTGACTATGGCCACTTTTTTTTGCGTCACAAACTTTCACGTGGTACCATCATTGCAGCCAACATTGGTCAGGCTATGGTCAACCTGGAGCTATGGTTAAGTAAGAGCTCATCCTTACACAGAATTTTTAAATTGTTTTTTAAATCACAAAAGTCCTATTATGCTTTGTCATCGTTCTGATGATTTTAACAGTAAGGAAAATATTGGGTGTATTTTGGGAGTTTTGGCACATTGGATGTTTTGGCGTTGCATACTTTGTCCTGAGACCACTAGTTCGACTTGGGATTTCAATAGAACTGATTTTTCATTTCATTGACTTCCCCAACCATGTTATGAAAACTGCACTTTTTATTAAGTTTATTAACCTGATATTTAAAAGGCAGGCATCTGGTCATATGATTTGTACACACTTGAAAAAATAGATTCTGCTCTTGATTTGCGCGAGAAAACGCTTCCGGTGCGCGAACTTTTAAAGTGTGAACCAGCCGAAGTTGCGAGACTTTCGCCCAGCTCAAACTGCTCCGAAACTTCTTTTCCGGACTCATCAAAATCGATGTAACCTAAAACTTGATAGTAAATTTTCCTAATATAGCACTCAAAGTACAAATAGGCAATTTGCCACGTGGCCATTCCTGCCAAAATGCATGAATAAATTAAGCAAGTGTTGTAAAATTGAAATTCGTCGTTTATGTACCCTCCGAATACGAAAGCCCCCATTGCCCGGCTTGAGGCAGCCATCAAATTGTAACAGGACGCTCCGAGAGTTTTGATTTCGCCCGGGTTCTTGAAACCTTCTTTCAGGGCAATTTGTTCAACCAGTAAATAGTGCGGGTTGAATATGGACGATACAGAAACCCCAAATACGAATAGCATCGGTAATACAAAGGCCAGATCTTCAAGGCTGCTCGCCAAATTGGGTAAATAAAAACAAAAAAGAGCGACTGAGACAAAAATTTGCCCAGAGATTAGAAGGAAAATTCCGAACCCGTGTCGAACTAAAAACCCAAACACGGGCGCAGCTAAAACGTAAGCGACTGAGAAGGGTAAAAACGCGTAGCCGGTGTTGTTCTTCGAAACTCCCAAATTTTGCTGTAAATACGTTGAAAAAGAGCTGTCGCGGAAACCCATTGTTGAGAATAACATCATTTCTGGAATAATAAATAGCAAAATTCGCGGCTTGACAAAGAATCGTAGGAATTCCGTGTTGCTGATTTTGGTTTTGGTCGCAACTACAAGAGGGTTATTCACTTTTGAGGGTACAAAAAAGAATGCGCAAATACACGTAATACCCTCGGCAATTCCTGTCATTATAAAGGGTGCTTCGTAGCCCAGAAGAGGTAGAACTACACTGCCCAAGAGGGGTCCAGCTAGCAAGCCCAGACCAAATGAGAAATGGATGATTGCTGTGACTGTGCTACAAACAGGAACTGTTTTGTGATAAGCCTGACCTTGGCGCGCTAAACTTGTTGCCACGGAAAAATCTATGCTGCGATCACAGATAAAATTAGGTGCAAATGTTTGCCTTTTTTTAGCATTTGCCATTTACAATATTTTGTACCAACTCGTTTACAAATTACTTTAAATTCAAAAAACCTTTCAAGATTCAAAGTCATAATATTCGGTATACATATTAAAAAGAAAACATTTAGTGATAATGCGCTCCCTATTGACTGCGAAAAGTTTGTTTAGCATCACTTTTCAGTGATTTCTTCAAAAACAAACAATGAGAGACAGCAGTTTTTTTAAATTCCATGATTTTCAAAAACGAGTTTTAAACAGGAAGGATGTCCGAAGCCCTGTAATTCAAAGCGCTGCTTATCTCATGGTCAGATTATGAGCCTTAATTTAGAAAACAGAAATCTAAGTGACATAAAATAGAAAAATTTTCTTTTAATTAAAACCTGCAGAACTAGCGACAGACTAAAACATACAGAACAATTGATAAAGGATTGAAATTTGAAACGTGAAAATTCTAGATAAGCTACCATTTTTTGACAAAACATAAAACTTTTTTCAGTCTTTTGGTAAACTTACAAAATCCTGATAATTTAATTGGCTGATTAAGATTGAAATGGTCAATTGTCAATTTAAGGTTCAACAAAAATTTACAAAACTCCTAAATTTGGAATTTTTGGGACTTTCACTTTTTCAGATAACGTTCCTTTAAATTCATTTGCATTGTTAGCAAAAACGTGTTTTTGTAACTTCAAGACTTTCTGGAGAAAATAAACAGTTTGTTCGAACAGTTAGTTAGTTTTTATTCAGTTAATTTTATTGAACTCATGCTGATTTGCTGATATGATTATGATAGTTAAATTTTATTGATACTGCTGTTTCTGCTAATCAAACATCACGTTCATGCTTAAAAACTTCTAACTGAAGTTCTGAATCAGCGATCAAAATTTTGGCTCAAATGGAAATAGTATAAAAAAATTATTATTATTAGTTATAAAAATTATTATAAAAATTATTATTATATAAAAAAGATTATTATTTTTGAAAGTATCTTGAATGAATGTAATTATAGTTTTTTAATTGGCGAAAATTAAGTTTTGCAGCGCTAAGTTAACATTGTTTTATATCCTAATTGTCTGAAAAGATAATTTTTGATTAAAATCAGGATAAAAACCATTTTTTGTTTGCACTTGTTTTTTAGAGCATTTTAGATGTTATGTCGTTTGAGATCTTTTAACCTAGAAACGTTTGGGTTTGAGAAAAATGCACTGTTCATTACTTTTTAGTAAAGTCAAAGGCGTCCATTTTTTTGAAAATCATACGAGTAGTCAAAAACAATGCCATATAAGCCATTAGAAAACTTTGACAACAGTTTCACAATTGCGCGATAGGAAAGAAAAACTTCACGTGAGCTCTACTTAACAAGCATGCATTTCGATATCTTTTTTTGGGTAACCTGTTTGCTATTTTCAATTTATACTGATTTCTTTTTGTCTGAATTTGTCTAATTGTTTTTTCGATGAACTGTGTAAGCGCTGTTTTTTTTCGTGCTATATCAATTCTCCTATAGTTTAGCTCCACCGCTGCTGGTCTCATCAAATCCGGAATGAAAAAAGAAAAGAACCACCAAAATGGTAATGCGAAATCTCCAAAAGAGTCAGTATTCAACTTCACTTGATAATATTTTCCGGCAACTTGTTTGCTATACTGTACTCATATTGTTTTTTTGTCTGGTTTTGTCGTTTTATTTGTTTCGAAGAACTGTGTAATTGGATTTTTTTGCCGTACTATATCATTACTTCTATAGTTTGCTTCAGTAAATCCGCCACTCTTGGTTCTAATATCGGAATGAAAAAAGAGGTGAGATTAACCACAAAATCATAGTGGAAAATCTCGAAAAAATCGGTTTTTAACCAGACTTATTTAGATTTTCCATCAGTTGTTTAAATATTTCAGTTCGATCAACCGCCGAATGTAGCCAGGTAGCCAGGCAAAAATATATAGAAGAATTCAAAATCTTGCAAGAAAGTTGCAAGATGTATTCATAATCTTGCCAGATACTTGCAAGCTGAATTCAAAATTTTGCAAGATTCTTGCAATATGATTCAAATCTTGCAATAATCTTGCAAGAAGATTGCAAGTAGTATGCTTTCCTTCCAAGATTGCTTGCAAGATTTTGAATTCTTCGATCACTAGGGATGAAACAAATGCCAAAATTAGTTTACCTTAAAATTCATCGATCCTATGAAAATTGATTTAGACAAAAGCATTACCATAAAAGTTTCCTCGAAAAGTACAACGAGTTGCGTTTTTCAAATTACACTGTTTTAATTTCAGAGCAGAAGCCAGGTCAAGGTGCCTGCCAGCTTCGATTAGACAGACTTGGGTTGCGCACAGAGGGTAAGCGTGACCCAGCGACATCGTCAACTCAGCAACTGGGTTTGTACTCAATTGGGTCTGGTACCCCCTATGCGTGTCTGATTAAATAAAAAATTGTTCTAAATGGTCTGATACTATCTTATACGCAACTCTACTGGATTTCATCAGACCTGGCTTTGATCGCGCACCCCAACCGGGGAATTCAGCTTTTAAACCTAAAGCTGAAACAAAGGAAAACTGATGTCTTTTCAATTTCCTAGCTTAGGAATTTCAAAACAGTTCCTTGATTTGTCGGGAAACATCCTGGCAGTTAAAGGAACCACCGTATTCTGTATAAGCGAAGTTCCAACTCCGTTTACAGATCTGCACGCCAAACAGATTATAAAAAATGTTTGAGCGTCATCACACGAAGCAGACCATCCAAATAAGGCAATAGACACGGACACCCATAACATCCCAATTAGGTTGAAAAACTTCAAGTTACTAGGAGAGACTAAACTGGCAATGAAGAAAGCCGAAACGAGACTGCTAATGTCTGGCGAAGCTGTGACCCATCCGATTTGTATTTGCGTCAGACCTGAAAATCAAGTTATGGTTACCAAACTGATTATCCGGATTTTTCAACAAGCTGCGTATAAAAATGTTTTCTAGTTAATTTTATTTCAAGCTGTTTTTTTAGGATTCAGAGATGCAATGCCAGTCAGAACTTAAGCAGCGGAACTTGTGCAAAGTAAGATTGGATAACTATAATACTTCCAGAATTTAGATAACTGTTTCTAATTTAGGCTCAGTTGTTATGTATCGCGCACGTTTGTGGGCTAAAAAGAATGCAAACCGATGGTTCCCTTTTCTTTTGTCCTCTCCTCTCGTTCATACGACACTTAGTCCAGAAGGGGATTACTCGAACCGGTTTTGGCAACGTCTATATTCCCGCTGTTCGAGTGATCTTGATATTAAAAATAAGCATCGCTGCTTTTGGTTATATTGAGTTGTATTTTGTCCATTTAAGTCGGCATTTGGAAATCGCAAAATCATGACAGACAGTACGAGAACAAAGCTGATTAACCATGTTTTGAAGTTACCAAGTTTAAACATCGAGAATATGACTTAAATCAAAACTTCAAATTTTCACTCTGAGCTGTAAGTAACTGTAAGTAACTTTTTGATACCGTAGTATATTTCATTCATCCGAATGAATTGATTTTTGTTTTGTTCATGGCTCTTTTCTTGCAAATACAAATTTGTTGAAACAATTCTCGCTGATGTAAACGGTCATACGGTGAGTAGAAATTGCAGAGATTATTTATTTATTATTATGTAGCAATAGTAGGCCATTGACAATTTGACATTAAATTTCTTAACTTTTTTCAATTAGTCATCAGTGTGGAAAAAATTGCTGCCACAACATTTAAAATACTTGATATTGAAGAAAAACACCAAAATAAAACAGACCAGATCTTGCTAATTCGACTTAATCGACAAAAAATTCTTTTGAAAAGTTTTCCAGTTTTTAAAAAATGTTTTGGTTAATTTTTTTGTACAATTCTAATTAAACGACCGATTTCTGGTATTGTAAAAAGAATTTTTACGTGGCTTTTTCGATTTCTGGTCAGTATATTAATAGTTTAAATTTATTTTTTGCGAGGCATTCAAGATACCGATAATCTCTGTCTATGCCCCATTTGCAATATGTTTATGTCAGGATGAAGAAAATCACTAACGGTGAAAATTGTTCAAATCTCGAAGAAAATGCAAACATCTCGATGCTATATCTCTACAGGCACGATTAATATTTAAAAACACTTTCTTTGGTATCTGAAAAAAAGCTAAAAAAGCCTTTTGAGAGAATTGCAATAAAATTGGAGCGGGATCCATGTCAATAATTAAAAAAATCGTATTCAATACGAGACAACGAAATGCAAAAATATAAGTTGGGAAATACTATCCCTCTTCTATATTTTTCGCCCGATTCGTACGAATTCACAAAAACAGATATTTGTGGTAGCGAATTGAAGAGAATTTTTTTTGGGGCTCTTTTCAAATAATATTTTATTCTCAATATGAGTAAATATCAAAGAATTTAGGAGTTTTTTTCTGTCTTGAGCTTTAAGGTTCTAGACCTGCTCCGAAAATAAATTGAAAAAGGAAAAGTGTCAATTCGAAAACTAAACAATAAAGGTATTTAGTCATTATATGCATTGGTTGGCAACAAAACTAAATGCCTGAATTTATTTAGCTAGGTTGCATGCAAGTTCTCAGTATAGTAAAAATAGAAATTTTCAGTTAACGAAAATCCAATGAAACAATTAAAAACAAAATTATCAATTTTTGAAACCAACTTTGAAAACAGAAAACGATTTCAATTTTAATCAAATTTTTGCGATCAGATTACATTCAGAGTTTTGTATTTCTGCTTTTTACAAATATTCCATTGACGTCTTTCATGCACAAATTAAAGAAAATATGGAACTGATGCTCAAAACGACAGAGAGATTGTTTGTTCACTCTGTCTGTAAAGGAAATACATTCGTTCACGATATAAACAAATCCAAGAGTTGCTTCCGTTATGCGTGATTAAACTTTGAACAAACCTTCTTTCTTAAATTGTATCATTCTTATTCTTCATTCTCCGATTTGCAGCGCTAACGCTCAGTCTAATTTAATTCTTGCAAACGTTTCTCATTTGAGCTCAGTAGTTTCGACTAGAGTCAATCGCACCGCGATTGCCCATTCTAGAAAATAACCATTTGAACTTAACGACTAAACTTGCCATTCGCGGCGCAAGTGCCTATCTCAACTTGTACGAGAGCATTTGCAATTCAATTGATTATACTCATTGTGTATGAGTATAACATGGCGCAGTCAGCAGCGGACTCAAAGAAAACACCACTCCACATAGAAGCATTTTGGGAGAAACCGACAGCAACACCTCCTCTGACGTGGGACAAATGGACGCAGCAATGGAAACTGGCTCTACTTGCTAAGGAAGGGATACAATTAGACACCCTGTTAAATGATTCCCCTGCAACGTTGACTTACCCGCCTGAACCTACCTACGAAGAACCGGTAGAAAACCACACACAGGCAACGGAAAGAGATCGTAAAGTTCGAAATCAGCAATTGAAAGTAAACTGGCAAAACCGT
Organism: Convolutriloba macropyga; assembly: GCF_964194025.1. Lineage (NCBI taxonomy): Eukaryota > Metazoa > Xenacoelomorpha > Acoela > Convolutidae > Convolutriloba > Convolutriloba macropyga. Next base: position 6,864 of record NW_027452627.1, on the reverse strand, counting down.
TGTAAAAAGGTTGAAGAAATTGGGATTCTCTGTGGAGACAAACCGTGGGGAATTTGTGAGCAGAAGACGATATCGTTGCTATATCTGAGCATTGGTACAGAGGGACGGCGGATTTTCAAGAGTAAATACCCTCAATTTCAGATAGAGAAACAACCTTTTAAAGACTTGTGGCAGGCAATGGAGGACTCATTCACAAAGGTTCGTAATATAACTTACGATCGCTTCGTTTTCTACTCGTGTAAGCAGCAAAAAGGAGAGTCGGTGGAAATTTCTATGGTCGTCTCATAGAATTGGCGGAAAATTGCAATCTTGGAAGTGAAAAACTACGCTGATTCGTGATGCATTCATATTAAATATGCATGATCACGAGACTCAAAAAGAATTGTTGAAGGAAACAGTAGAACCACCAAAAGCATTGGAGATAGCCATACAAATGGAAATGGGAGCGCAGAATCAGCAGAAAATAAACCAAAACTTGATGTCAGGTACTACTTCTGTGAATTTCATTAATAGTAACCCAGTACGCAATCGCAACGCGAATGGATCTTCAACAAAACGAGACTTCACACGCTACCCAACTGTCCCTCAAAATTATCAATATACGAGTGTTTGTATGAATTGTGGTCTCCGTTGGAGTCACAATCATAAGCAGATTTGTCCCGCGAATGGTAAGAAATGCAATAATTGTGGTATTATGGGTCATTTCGCTAGAAAATGCCGCAAACCGAAAAAGTCGCAGAATCCGATACAAAAAACCAAAAATCAAATGTAAACCAAATCGATCAATCGCCGGAAAAAAGTGATGATGAAGAATCCGTCAACTATGTAACAAGCTATCAACAATTGTATGAACCGGTGTACGATTCAAACTATGATAGTGATTCAGATGACTATGTAGGGGCGATTTCTTCTGATCCAGTTCATCAATTGGAACCACTGAATGTGGAAGTGCAAATTGGGGAAATAAGAACATCTGCTTTAATTGACCCTGGAAGTGCCGTCAGCATCATAACAAAAAGTTTAGCGAACAAAATCATCTGATCCACAAAATCAGCCAAATGGACAGATACAACAGAAAAAAGGAATTTGAAAACTTTCTCAAACGAACCAATCAAAGTCATTGGGCACTTGGAAACCACAGTAATCTACAATCAATGGAAAGACACATCAGCAATGCTGACTGTGGAAGACGATGGGCACAAAAATATCATCGGAAGAGATCTGTTCACTACATTGGGACTTGCAGTTGTTCAACAACAACCAGAAACTGGTAAATGTGTTTATAACATCAATAATTCTACATGTAAAATTAAAGAGACAATCGCGACGCAATTTCCACATCTAGTATCAAGAATTGGCTTATCTAAAACACATGTAGCGAAATCAAATTTCATCAAAAGCTTACAGCAAAGCATCAAAAAGGTCGACGTGTTCCGATAAATCTCCAACCTAGAGTGTCAGAAGAATTAGAAAGATTACAGAGTGAAGGTCATATCGATAAACTATCTAGTTGCTCTGACGAACATTTTATCTCCCCGATCGTAATCACAGTGAAGAAAGATCAGTCGATAAAGCTAGCATTAGATTCTAAAGTACTAAATAAAGCAATAGATGAAAATAAATACCAAATGCCTTATATCGAAATGTTAATTGATACCATCTCACAACACCCTACAAATACACAAAACGGCCAACAAGCATATTTCACCACATTAGACTTAAAGTATGCATCTAGTCAACTAAAATTGCATCACGACACAGCAAAACACTGTAATTTTAACATCATATGTGGCGAATCTACTGGTACATATAGATTCAAAACTGGTTTTTATGGACTTACAGATATGCCGGCAGAATTCCAAAAAGCTATGGATTACACACTCATAGGCTTGCAAAACACATACTGTTTCTTGGACGATATCATAATCGTTAGTACCGGCACTGAAGCAGACCATTTAGCATACGTTTACAAGTGTCCCAGAAAATTAGATGACGATAACTTAAGAATTAACCTCCAGAAATGTCACTTTGCTAAATCGGAAATAGAATGGCTAGGTTATAAATTTACACAGACTGGAATATCACCTTTAGAAAGCAAAACAGCAGCAATTTTAACAATACCACCACCAACAACACTAAAACGACTTAGATCATTTCTAGGGTCAGTACACTACATCGGCAAATTTATACCACACTTAGCACAATTATGTCACCCTCTTAGACCACTTTTAAAGAAATCTGTAAAAGTCATCTGGACAGATGAACACACGAAACATTTTAATCTGATTAAAGAAAAAATCGCAAACAGTACAGAAAATAGCCATTACAATCCAAAATTGGATGTTCGAGTAAAATGTGATGCTTCACGTTCAGGATTGGGTGTAGCATTAGAACAAAACACACCAGATGGTCGGAAGCCAATAGCATTCGCGTCACGATTTCTCAATTCAACGGAAGAACGCTACAGTGTCAATGAATTGGAACTGTTGGGGATAGTTTGGTCAATTGACTATTTTAAATACTATTTGTACGGAAAAAATTTTACGGTAGTGACGGATCATAGAGCCCTATTGTCCATACTTAAAGAACATCGATCTAACAAATCATACAATAGTCTACTGTCTCGATGGATCGATAGATTACTTCCGTACAATTTCACAATTGAACATATGCCAGGTGCAAAAATGGGCCTCGTTGACTACATTTCCAGGAACCCATTTGCCAGAGCTAAAAAGATATCTACATACGACGAACATTTTGTTGTAGCAACAATTTCAAAAATCCGTGATTCAATGAAATATCTAATTATAAATAAACAGACAGCAACTAAAAAATTTAAAAGCATTTTAAAGTCAAATTTGCCTTTGCAAAAAGTAAAACGACCATTCGCACCGCGATTACCCACATCACTAAGTGTTAATTCACCTAATTGCAAGGAAGCATTTGCATCACAATTAACTACTTCACCATTGAAAACACCATTCGTACCGCAATTAACACTCCCCAATCTAAAATTAATTCACATTCTGAACGCCCATTTGCGTCGCAAATGCCACTTAAAATTACAAAACTACAATTTGCACTAAATAATCGTAAAGTCAATAATTCACAATCCATTAACAAATTCGCTGCAAAAGAGGTGCAAATGTCAGACAGTAAAGAATGTGAACAATCTGAACAATTATCCCCAATACAGCCCATTAATGGTATTAAATCAAGTAATCCACCTAATAACACTGAATTAAGCGCGAAAGCACAAATTCCTAAGTATAAATACCACTTACACAAAAATTATTCGCTTTTTGCCCAAATTCAGCCTACAAAACACTACTTTGTGAATAAACAAAATAAATCTCTCATATCAAACAATTCAATAAACAGTAAAAAAACAATGTCAAACGTCAAAGCAACCCGCTCTAAATCAACCCCTACAAAGGCGAGAGTAACCTTCTCAGACACGACTCCTTCAACACCTGGATCCAATACAACATCACACACAGAAACCCCACCTGGTAGTATGATAGAGGAGGCCGACGACATGATGTTTACTTAGACACTCAATAAAGTGTTCAGTAAGAAGTTCTTGACCATACTGACAGGAAAGGATGCGATACTAAAAGAAGTGAGGGACTGTGTGATCAGAAACGACGCGGATCGATTACAAGAGATAAGCCCTTATCTTTTCTCAAATTGGTGAGATTTAAGCGTCAAACATGGGTGTGTCTGCCTCGATGAAAGAATTGCCATACCCAAATCAATCAAGGACGCGGTGCTGGAAGATATCCACTCCACACACCCAGGAAGTTTCGCCATGATCTCCCTAGCCCAAAATATCTGGTGGCCCTACATCCACAGAGATATACTGGAAAAATCCAGTGAGTGCAAAGCTTGCACGGAAATTGGTAAGAACCTCAAATCAGTGATTCCGCACCGCAAATGGACACCTCTACCTAAATGTAGTGAACCAAACGACGAAACACAATTAGACTTTGATGGACCAATTTTAAATGAGAAAGGCATAGAGCAATATTTTATTACAAGTATAGATAGATATTCTAAATACCCCACAGCAGAAATAGTAAATAATGCATCAGGCCCAAATGTATTCAAATTCTTAAATATATATATATATATATATATATATATATTTATATATATATAATATATATATATATATATATATATATATATATCAACACGGAGTACCTAGAACTATTAGATTAGATCAAGCTAGATGTTTCACAGGAAAAAAGTTTGAGATATTTTGTACTGAAAATAAAATTACACCTATATATGCACCAGCGAAAGATCATAGAGCAATCGGATTAGTAGAACGTATTATTCAAACAATTAAACGACAATTATCTTGCATGAAATCACAATTAAATAAAAAATTTAATTTAGAAACTTCTCTAAAAGCAATAATACAACGATTAAGAATATCAAAACAAAAAACAATAAATATCACACCATTTGAAGCACACTTCGGTAGAAAATGTTACACACCTATATCAAATATCACAACTAAATCTGATAGTAAAAACCTCAATTATAATGCAATAATTAATTATTATTTAGACGAAAATACAATTCCGGGCCGCTCCTACCTGACAAAAGAACAGTGGGCGGATACGGCTCTATGTTCTGACACGGAGATTGAGCGTGTCATTTGCGCCGCAAGTACCCTTGCGAGAACTGAGCAAGAGAAACGAAACGACGGAGAGGAACGTTTCATTAGTTCAGACGCCGTTTGCCGCCCAATCCCTTGCTCTGAACGTAGCGTGCAGGTGACGTTGGCTCGCAAGCTACACGATAACCAACGTCAAAAGAAGAACCTGGATGGCCTATATGAGGTGCTAGCACCAGGAAGCACTGTGTGCAAAGTAAGCCCCACGACGAGTGTGATAAAAGAACCACACAAACAAGAAGTACGGGTTAGGAACTCGGATATCGCTAAATTTGGGACACGGGCTGAAAGAGAAACGGAACTCACACAATATATAGAGCGACGTCCGAAAAAGATCAAAGAAAAAACCCCCGAACAAAAAATCCAGAAACACAAGCGAGATCATATTCGGAAAAACACTGGTGACAAAAAGATTAAACGTAATAGGAGACAAACGGATGATGTGAGTGTTGTTTCATCAGGACGGTCATGCATCTCTACAGCCAGTAATATTGCAAGATCGTTAAAAATGAGAATTCCCAAGAGAAATCCGAAACACGACGAGGCATTCCTGAATCGACCCGATTTAACGCAAATACTTAGATTTAGTCCAATCGCAACGCAATTGGCTACATCAAATACGGAAGGACCATCTGGGGCGCAAATAGCCTCATCAGTGCAACCAAAACCTACACCCATTTGCGAAAAACTTCAAAGCGCCCACTCACAATTAGCGACACATCAGATTCCGATACTTCTTCAATTAGGAAAAGCAAGCGAACCTTGAAGAAAAAGACCCAGAAGTCACAAACGATTATTGAAAAAGTTTGAAGCACAGAAGGCTACACCGATAATCAGGACATTGGAGTTGCGAGAGATTCTAATGAATGGGTTGAGGAACCCCAAAATTTACCACGGAGATGACTGTTCTCCAGGCAGAAAATGCAGAAAACAGCGATAGTGAATAAACTTGAATAAAGCAAAATTTCATAAATTTTATTTTATCTATTATTTAGTATTTTATTACTTAGTAACCGGTGAATGTTTATTGATTTTCTGATTTTAATTAGTAATTGATTTTTCTCTCCAAGAGGGGGAAATGTCATACGGCAATGGATACCCTTCATGTATCCATATCCGTATTTTATTTTATTTAGTTGTTGTAAACTCCATTTGAAGGGCAAATGCCATTTAAGTTCAGTTGATGTACACTTCCTCCCATTTTAGCAGTTTTTGTCTGATCACTCTGTCTGTAAAGGAAATACATTCGTTCACGATATAAACAAATCCAAGAGTTGCTTCCGTTATGCGTGATTAAACTTTGAACAAACTTTCTTTCTTAAATTGTATCATTCTTATTCTTCATTCTCCGATTTGCAGCGCTAACGCTCAGTCTAATTTAATTCTTTCAAACGTTTCTCATTTGAGCTCAGTAGTTTCGACTAGAGTCAATCGCACCGCGATTGCCCATTCTAGAAATAACCATTTGAAATTAACGACTAAACTTGCCATCCGCGGCGCAAGTGCCTATCTCAACTTGTACGAGAGCATCTGCTAGGTTGCATGCAACTTCTCAGTATAGTAAAAACAGAAATTTTTCAGTTAACGAAAATCCAATGAAACAATTTAAAACAAAATTATCAATTTTTGGAACCAATTTTGAAAACAGAAAACGATTTCAATTTTAATCAAATTTTTGCGATCAGATTACATTCAGAGTTTTGTATTTCTGTTTTTTACGAATATTCCATTGACGTCTTTCATGAACAAATTAAAGAAAATATTGAAGAACAAATTAAAGAAAAGAACAATACTGATGCTCAAAACGACAAAGAGAAGTGAACAAGAGGTGAACAAAAAGTCGCCCTTAATAATACTTTCCAGACAAGATAACTAACTTAGGTTTGTATTGGCTGCTATCAAAATGGTTCATCAGTTGTAAATTTCATTTGCCACATGCGGTTTTCAAGCTGAAAATCAACAGTTTTTAGATAAGCATAAAAAACCCTCTTTTGAAGAGAAGTGAAAGCGACTGGCCTTCCAGTTTTCGTAATGCCAATCTGAAATACATGCTTAAGTTTTCTGCAGTTGAGAACAGAGTTGAATACTTCCCTTAAACAGCAATTGAGAAAAAAACAGATACTCTTGGAATTGTCTGCTTTCACTATGTTACCACTGCCATTTTTTCTACATTGTTA
>NW_027452626.1:0-3000 GCF_964194025.1 Convolutriloba macropyga | reverse complement strand
GAGCGCCGTGAAAAAAAATATTTTCATACTACCTGTGAGACCGCTGATTCATTTTCATAGCGTAAATTGCCGATCAATAAAGCTTTATTGAAAATTAAGATTTTGCTATATGATAACTCGTGAAAAACAACTTTTTCATGTACATAATGATTCAACCATTTATTGTTATAGAGGCTACAAATTTTCATGAGGATAAAAATCATGTTAAATTACAATGGTCTCTATTGACATTAGTGCCAATAAGCAAAACACGCAGTAGTAAAATTCCACCTGGAGATTTTTTCCAAGAGACATTTTTACTTATTTCTCACATTTTTTAAGCTCAGAGGAAATTAAAATACTGCATTAAAAAATCTGGAAATCTTATTAGCTCAATTGCCTCTATAATCAGGATTTGCCTTTTGACAGTTGTTTTTTGTCTTTGACTCAGTTGAAAGAACTCAAATCGACTCTTCATAGGATCCATAACAAACAAACGTTTGAAAACATAGAAACCCTTTCGGAAAGATAACATCAAAACGAAGTACACAAAGCCAAGAATACTAGTATTATAATACAATATTACCACATAGAAAAGTGAAACACTAATTTCCAAAAATTTTGAATACCTTAAACTTTGAACTTGATGCACTATGGGCTACAGGGTTTTAACAATTTTCCAAATCGGCCAAATGAATGTAGAGGTATACTTGTCAGTTTGACTATGGTATCGAAGCTCCTAATCTGATTTCTGCTGTCTGTGTTGTCGGTTTTTATGGTAGCAAAAATCAAAATTAGTTGTGTTAACTGTTACTTAATGTGGCCATGCCATAAAGGTATCTCCACATTAGTTATTTTACAATATTTAATGTTCATTAGCCGAATATTCTTCAGAGAAATTTAATCATTTAAAGAGTTGCACTGACCTATCTTTTCAAAAATTACTGGTAAAATATGTCAACACACCAAAAAAATGAACATTTTTACCGACAATTTTAGTAAAATGAGCAATAAATCTTATTCTGAAGCTGTGATTGGCCAATTTAAAACACTATTCTGTAAGCGAACAAGTATACCTTAGTTTTTTCATCAACTAGTGTAACGGAGGGCTTTACGTGGTTGGACTGCATTTAACCGCATCTGGACATGCCTCGCGGGCCATGGTCATGCCTCAACGGTCTGTGGGAGTTGATATGAATCTATCACAACCGAACTACTGATTTATAAACCAATTAGACTTTTATTACCAATTATGATAAAAACTGTCGTCTAAATTTCTCATTTTTTCCTTGTCGGCTAAACGACCTGTCCGCCAATTTTCCTAGCACCAGGAAAATAATGTGTTTTTTCTGTTTTTTTCTATAGAACAATGCAAAATTATACTCTTCAGCTTAGCATGCTTGCAGAAGTCGTGCAGTAAAGATTGCATAATAGACCACGTGAATATAGTCTATATAATATAGTAAAATCATATAAAAAAAGCTTAGTAAAACCAGAAGGTCTCCTTCACTTTTTTGACACATATATAGCTGTAGTCTAAATAGATTGTGAGAACTTATTTCAAATGTTTTGCGTTCACAACTATATAACATAACAACTATTATGAAGTAATTATCCCCTGAATACTATTTTTAGATCTCAAACTCAAACTTTGACTTTAAATTAGAGGGATAGGCCAAGTTTTCACATTTTATTATATTTGGTAATTCAATGTTAAGCAGTCACCGATTATTGTGTTTTTAATACTAAAAGTAGTCTTTCTTCAAAGTCAATTATCCTTGAATAGTGTTTTTAGATCAAAAAATCAAACACAAACTCATTTTTCTGTAGAGCAATCGACCAAAATCACCATTTTAATAATTTTGCTTATCGAAATCCATGCCGCCTCTGAGTTTTGAATACTAAAAAAGAAGCCTTTTTCTTAAAAGTCAATTCTCCTTGAATACTGTTTCGATCACAAACTCGAAATCGAACACAATGGTTCACTTTTTAGGTAAAGTGATCGACCATGTTTCACATTTTTATTCTACTTGCTTATCCAAAACCATACTGTCTCCGGTTGTGTTTTGAACACTAATAAAGAAGAATTTTGTTTCAAATTCCGCGAGAAGTACTTCTCTGGAACCATTTGGTGCCCATTGAGTACAAACAGACGCTGAAAACAAACAAAATTTGTTCAGCTAAACACCTAAATTTAATGTTTTTGTTTGAGCTCTCAAATGCGACAAGACTGTGCAAGAATGCAACAAGACTGCGCAACGAGTTTGTGCAAGAATGTTTCATGAGGTGAATTCGTTTTTAATTTTCTTCAGATAAACAATGACCAATTGAAATTTAACAAATTAGGAAGAAGTTAATATAACAAAAATTGCAAGATCATGTAGCGCTAAACTTTTGATGCATTGCAAGTTCACAATTACAGTCTCAGCTTTGAACACATCCTGAGCCGAAGCTAAGGTTAAGATGAAACTCAACAAACGCATTGTCCTTCTGGCAAGCTCAGCTTTGAACACATCCTGAGCCGAAGCTAAGGTTAAGATGAAACTCAACATTGTCCTTCTGACAGTCTCAGCTTTGAACACATCCTGAGCCGTAGCTAAGGTTAAGATGAAACTCAACAAACGCATTGTCCTTCTGGCAAGCTATCCCAGCAGTTTTCTGTCTATACAAGTTTTTGAAACGTAGGGATTCGGAAAATTTGTGTAATTCCTGACAACTGAAACAACGTGGCTCTGAATAAACATACGAAAACAACTATATAGTGTAAAACCTGTTTTTTTTTATAATGTAGGTACGTTGTAATGTGTTTGTTTCCATTAAGGTACAACCTATAGGATTTTTGAAGCAAGCAATTTTTGAATAAAGTATAAAAAAAAGTTGCACATCAAAATAAGAACATATCAAAAAAACTCCTAAAAATTCGACTGGTTTGCTAAACAATAAAACCCTACATTGATTTAATTAATTAAGTACCACTTGATATACCATACCATGGATTTCTTAATTGTTAATTAAGAAATT
>NW_027452625.1:20000-34560 GCF_964194025.1 Convolutriloba macropyga | reverse complement strand
AGCTAGCTAGCTAGCTCAAGCTCAAGCTAGCTAGCTCAAGCTCAAGCTAGCTAGCTCAAGCTCAAGCCAGCTAGCTCAAGCTCAAGCTCAAGCTAGCTAGCTAGCTCAAGCACAAGCTTGTAGCTAGCTCAAGCTCAAGCTAGCTAGCTCAAGCTCAAGCTAGCTAGCTCAAGCTCAAGCTAGCTAGCTCAAGCTCAAGCTCAAGCTAGCTAGCTAGCTCAAGCACAAGCTTGCTAGCTAGCTCAAGCTCAAGCTAGCTAGCTCAAGCTCAAGCTAGCTAGCTCAAGCTCAAGCTAGCTAGCTAGCTCAAGCTCAAGCTCAAGCTAGCTAGCTCAAGCTCAAGCTCAAGCTAGCTAGCTAGCTCAAGCTCAAGCTAGCTAGCTAGCTCAAGCTCAAGCTAGCTAGCTAGCTCAAGCTCAAGCTAGCTAGCTCAAGCTCAAGCTCAAGCTAGCTAGCTAGCTCAAGCTAGCTAGCTAGCTCAAGCTCAAGCTAGCTAGCTAGCTCAAGCTCAAGCTAGCTAGCTAGCTCAAGCTCAAGCTAGCTAGCTAGCTCAAGCTCAAGCTAGCTAGCTCAAGCTCAAGCTAGCTAGCTCAAGCTCAAGCTAGCTAGCTAGCTCAAGCTCAAGCTCAAGCTAGCTAGCTCAAGCTCAAGCTCAAGCTAGCTAGCTAGCTCAAGCTCAAGCTAGCTAGCTAGCTCAAGCTCAAGCTAGCTAGCTAGCTCAAGTTCAAGCTAGCTAGCTAGCTCAAGCTCAAGCTAGCTAGCTCAAGCTCAAGCTAGCTAGCTCAAGCTCAAGCCAGCTAGCTCAAGCTCAAGCTCAAGCTAGCTAGCTAGCTCAAGCACAAGCTAGCTAGCTAGCTCAAGCTCAAGCTAGCTAGCTCAAGCTCAAGCTAGCTAGCTCAAGCTCAAGCTAGCTAGCTAGCTCAAGCTCAAGCTCAAGCTAGCTAGCTCAAGCTCAAGCTCAAGCTAGCTAGCTAGCTCAAGCTCAAGCTAGCTAGCTAGCTCAAGCTCAAGCTAGCTAGCTCAAGCTCAAGCTCAAGCTAGCTAGCTAGCTCAAGCTCAAGCTAGCTAGCTAGCTCAAGCTCAAGCTAGCTAGCTAGCTCAAGCTCAAGCTAGCTAGCTCAAGCTCAAGCTCAAGCTCAAGCTAGCTAGCTAGCTCAAGCTAGCTAGCTAGCTCAAGCTCAAGCTAGCTAGCTAGCTCAAGTTCAAGCTAGCTAGCTAGCTCAAGCTCAAGCTAGCTAGCTAGCTCAAGCTCAAGCTAGCTAGCTCAAGCTCAAGCTAGCTAGCTCAAGCTCAAGCTAGCTAGCTAGCTCAAGCTCAAGCTCAAGCTAGCTAGCTCAAGCTCAAGCTCAAGCTAGCTAGCTAGCTCAAGCTCAAGCTAGCTAGCTAGCTCAAGCTCAAGCTAGCTAGCTAGCTCAAGTTCAAGCTAGCTAGCTAGCTCAAGCTCAAGCTAGCTAGCTCAAGCTCAAGCTAGCTAGCTCAAGCTCAAGCTAGCTAGCTAGCTCAAGTTCAAGCTAGCTAGCTAGCTCAAGCTCAAGCTAGCTAGCTAGCTCAAGCTCAAGCTAGCTAGCTCAAGCTCAAGCTAGCTAGCTCAAGCTCAAGCTAGCTAGCTAGCTCAAGCTCAAGCTCAAGCTAGCTAGCTCAAGCTCAAGCTCAAGCTAGCTAGCTAGCTCAAGCTCAAGCTAGCTAGCTAGCTCAAGCTCAAGCTAGCTAGCTAGCTCAAGTTCAAGCTAGCTAGCTAGCTCAAGCTCAAGCTAGCTAGCTCAAGCTCAAGCTAGCTAGCTCAAGCTCAAGCCAGCTAGCTCAAGCTCAAGCTCAAGCTAGCTAGCTAGCTCAAGCACAAGCTTGCTAGCTAGCTCAAGCTCAAGCTAGCTAGCTCAAGCTCAAGCTAGCTAGCTCAAGCTCAAGCTAGCTAGCTCAAGCTCAAGCTCAAGCTAGCTAGCTAGCTCAAGCACAAGCTTGCTAGCTAGCTCAAGCTCAAGCTAGCTAGCTCAAGCTCAAGCTAGCTAGCTCAAGCTCAAGCTAGCTAGCTAGCTCAAGCTCAAGCTCAAGCTAGCTAGCTCAAGCTCAAGCTCAAGCTAGCTAGCTAGCTCAAGCTCAAGCTAGCTAGCTAGCTCAAGCTCAAGCTAGCTAGCTAGCTCAAGCTCAAGCTAGCTAGCTCAAGCTCAAGCTCAAGCTAGCTAGCTAGCTCAAGCTAGCTAGCTAGCTCAAGCTCAAGCTAGCTAGCTAGCTCAAGTTCAAGCTAGCTAGCTAGCTCAAGCTCAAGCTAGCTAGCTAGCTCAAGCTCAAGCTATCTAGCTCAAGCTCAAGCTAGCTAGCTCAAGCTCAAGCTAGCTAGCTAGCTCAAGCTCAAGCTCAAGCTAGCTAGCTCAAGCTCAAGCTCAAGCTAGCTAGCTAGCTCAAGCTCAAGCTAGCTAGCTAGCTCAAGCTCAAGCTAGCTAGCTAGCTCAAGTTCAAGCTAGCTAGCTAGCTCAAGCTCAAGCTAGCTAGCTCAAGCTCAAGCTAGCTAGCTCAAGCTCAAGCCAGCTAGCTCAAGCTCAAGCTCAAGCTAGCTAGCTAGCTCAAGCTCAAGCTCAAGCTCAAGCTAGCTAGCTAGCTCAAGTTCAAGCTAGCTAGCTAGCTCAAGCTCAAGCTAGCTAGCTCAAGCTCAAGCTAGCTAGCTCAAGCTCAAGCCAGCTAGCTCAAGCTCAAGCTCAAGCTAGCTAGCTAGCTCAAGCTCAAGCTAGCTAGCTCAAGCTCAAGCTAGCTAGCTAGCTAGCTCAAGCTCAAGCTCAAGCTAGCTAGCTCAAGCTCAAGCTCAAGCTAGCTAGCTCAAGCTCAAGCTCAAGCTAGCTAGCTCAAGCTCAAGCTCAAGCTAGCTAGCTCAAGCCCAAGCTCAAGCTAGCTAGCTAGCTCAAGCTCAAGCTAGCTAGCTCAAGCTCAAGCTCAAGCTCAAGCTAGCTAGCTAGCTAGCTCAAGCTCAAGCTCAAGCTAGCTAGCTAGCTCAAGCTCAAGCTAGCTAGCTCAAGCTCAAGCTAGCTAGCTAGCTCAAGTTCAAGCTAGCTAGCTAGCTCAAGCTCAAGCTAGCTAGCTAGCTCAAGCTCAAGCTAGCTAGCTCAAGCTCAAGCTAGCTAGCTCAAGCTCAAGCTAGCTAGCTAGCTCAAGCTCAAGCTCAAGCTAGCTAGCTCAAGCTCAAGCTCAAGCTAGCTAGCTAGCTCAAGCTCAAGCTAGCTAGCTAGCTCAAGCTCAAGCTAGCTAGCTAGCTCAAGTTCAAGCTAGCTAGCTAGCTCAAGCTCAAGCTAGCTAGCTCAAGCTCAAGCTAGCTAGCTCAAACTCAAGCTAGCTAGCTAGCTCAAGTTCAAGCTAGCTAGCTAGCTCAAGCTCAAGCTAGCTAGCTAGCTCAAGCTCAAGCTAGCTAGCTCAAGCTCAAGCTAGCTAGCTCAAGCTCAAGCTAGCTAGCTAGCTCAAGCTCAAGCTCAAGCTAGCTAGCTCAAGCTCAAGCTCAAGCTAGCTAGCTAGCTCAAGCTCAAGCTAGCTAGCTAGCTCAAGCTCAAGCTAGCTAGCTAGCTCAAGTTCAAGCTAGCTAGCTAGGTCAAGCTCAAGCTAGCTAGCTCAAGCTCAAGCTAGCTAGCTCAAGCTCAAGCCAGCTAGCTCAAGCTCAAGCTCAAGCTAGCTAGCTAGCTCAAGCACAAGCTTGCTAGCTAGCTCAAGCTCAAGCTAGCTAGCTCAAGCTCAAGCTAGCTAGCTCAAGCTCAAGCTAGCTAGCTCAAGCTCAAGCTCAAGCTAGCTAGCTAGCTCAAGCACAAGCTTGCTAGCTAGCTCAAGCTCAAGCTAGCTAGCTCAAGCTCAAGCTAGCTAGCTCAAGCTCAAGCTAGCTAGCTAGCTCAAGCTCAAGCTCAAGCTAGCTAGCTCAAGCTCAAGCTCAAGCTAGCTAGCTAGCTCAAGCTCAAGCTAGCTAGCTAGCTCAAGCTCAAGCTAGCTAGCTAGCTCAAGCTCAAGCTAGCTAGCTCAAGCTCAAGCTCAAGCTAGCTAGCTAGCTCAAGCTAGCTAGCTAGCTCAAGCTCAAGCTAGCTAGCTAGCTCAAGTTCAAGCTAGCTAGCTAGCTCAAGCTCAAGCTAGCTAGCTAGCTCAAGCTCAAGCTAGCTAGCTCAAGCTCAAGCTAGCTAGCTCAAGCTCAAGCTAGCTAGCTAGCTCAAGCTCAAGCTCAAGCTAGCTAGCTCAAGCTCAAGCTCAAGCTAGCTAGCTAGCTCAAGCTCAAGCTAGCTAGCTAGCTCAAGCTCAAGCTAGCTAGCTAGCTCAAGTTCAAGCTAGCTAGCTAGCTCAAGCTCAAGCTAGCTAGCTCAAGCTCAAGCTAGCTAGCTCAAGCTCAAGCCAGCTAGCTCAAGCTCAAGCTCAAGCTAGCTAGCTAGCTCAAGCTCAAGCTCAAGCTAGCTAGCTAGCTCAAGTTCAAGCTAGCTAGCTAGCTCAAGCTCAAGCTAGCTAGCTCAAGCTCAAGCTAGCTAGCTCAAGCTCAAGCCAGCTAGCTCAAGCTCAATCTCAAGCTAGCTAGCTAGCTCAAGCTCAAGCTAGCTAGCTCAAGCTCAAGCTAGCTAGCTAGCTAGCTCAAGCTCAAGCTCAAGCTAGCTAGCTCAAGCTCAAGCTCAAGCTAGCTAGCTCAAGCTCAAGCTCAAGCTAGCTAGCTCAAGCTCAAGCTCAAGCTAGCTAGCTCAAGCTCAAGCTCAAGCTAGCTAGCTAGCTCAAGCTCAAGCTAGCTAGCTCAAGCTCAAGCTCAAGCTCAAGCTAGCTAGCTAGCTAGCTCAAGCTCAAGCTCAAGCTAGCTAGCTAGCTCAAGCTCAAGCTAGCTAGCTCAAGCTCAAGCCAGCTAGCTCAAGCTCAAGCTCAAGCTAGCTAGCTAGCTCAAGCTCAAGCTAGCTAGCTCAAGCTCAAGCCAGCTAGCTCAAGCTCAAGCTCAAGCTCAAGCTAGCTAGCTAGCTCAAGCTCAAGCTAGATAGCTAGCTCAAGCTAGCTAGCTAGCTCAAGCTCAAGCTCAAGCTAGCTAGCTAGCTAGCTCAAGCTCAAGCTAGCTAGCTCAAGCTCAAGCCAGCTAGCTCAAGCTCAAGCTCAAGCTAGCTAGCTAGCTCAAGCTCAAGCTAGCTAGCTCAAGCTCAAGCTCAAGCGAGCTAGCTAGCTCAAGCTCAAGCTAGCTAGCTAGCTCAAGCTCAAGCTAGCTAACTCAAGCTAACTCAGCTAGCTCAAGCTAACTCAAGCTAGCTAAAGCTAACTCAAGCTAACTCAAGCTAACTCAAGCTAACTCAAGCTAGCTAAAGCTAACTCAAGCTAACTCAAGCTAACCCGAGCTAACTCAAGCTAGCTCAAGCTAACCCAAGCTAGCTAAAGCTAACTCAAGCTAACTCAAGCTAATTCAAGCTAACTCAAGCTAACTCAAGCTAACTCAAGCTAACTCAAGCTAGCTAAAGCTAACTCAAGCTAACTCAAGCTAACTCAAGCTAACCCGAGCTAACTCAAGCTAACTGAAGGTAGCTAAAGCTAGTTCAAGCTAACTCAAGCTAGCTAAAGCTAAGACAAGCTAACTCAAGCTAACTCAAGCTAACTCAAGCTAACTCAAGCTAACTCAAGCTAGTTCAAGCTAACTCAAGCTAACTCAAGCTAACTCAAGCTAGCTAAAGCTAACTCAAGCTAACTCAAGCTAACTCAAGCTAACCCGAGCTAACTCAAGCTAACTCAAGGTAGCTAAAGCTAGTTCAAGCTAACTCAAGCTAGCTAAAGCTAAGACAAGCTAACTCAAGCTAACTCAAGCTAACTCAAGCTAACTCAAGCTAACTCAAGCTAGTTCAAGCTAACTCAAGCTAGCTAAAGCTAACTCAAGCTAACTCAAGCTAACTCAAGCTAGCTCAAGCTAACTCAAGCTAGTTCAAGCTAACTCAAGCTAGCTAAAGCTAACTCAAGCTAACTCAAGCTAACTCAAGCTAACTCAAGCTAGCTAAAGCTAACTCAAGCTAACTCAAGCTAACCCGAGCTAACTCAAGCTAGCTCAAGCTAACCCAAGCTAGCTAAAGCTAACTCAAGCTAACTCAAGCTAATTCAAGCTAACTCAAGCTAACTCAAGCTAACTCAAGCTAACTCAAGCTAGCTAAAGCTAACTCAAGCTAACTCAAGCTAACTCAAGCTAACCCGAGCTAACTCAAGCTAACTCAAGGTAGCTAAAGCTAGTTCAAGCTAACTCAAGCTAGCTAAAGCTAAGACAAGCTAACTCAAGCTAACTCAAGCTAACTCAAGCTAACTCAAGCTAACTCAAGCTAACTCAAGCTAGCTAAAGCTAACTCAAGCTAACTCAAGCTAACTCAAGCTAACCCGAGCTAACTCAAGCTAACTCAAGGTAGCTAAAGCTAGTTCAAGCTAACTCAAGCTAGCTAAAGCTAAGACAAGCTAACTCAAGCTAACTCAAGCTAACTCAAGCTAACTCAAGCTAACTAAAGCTAGTTCAAGCTAACTCAAGCTAGCTAAAGCTAACTCAAGCTAACTCAAGCTAACTCAAGCTAGCTCAAGCTAACTCAAGCTAGTTCAAGCTAACTCAAGCTAGCTAAAGCTAACTCAAGCTAACTCAAGCTAACTCAAGCTAACTCAAGCTAGCTAAAGCTAACTCAAGCTAACTCAAGCTAACCCGAGCTAACTCAAGCTAGCTCAAGCTAACCCAAGCTAGCTAAAGCTAACTCAAGCTAACTCAAGCTAATTCAAGCTAACTCAAGCTAACTCAAGCTAACTCAAGCTAACTCAAGCTAGCTAAAGCTAACTCAAGCTAACTCAAGCTAACTCAAGCTAACCCGAGCTAACTCAAGCTAACTCAAGGTAGCTAAAGCTAGTTCAAGCTAACTCAAGCTAGCTAAAGCTAAGACAAGCTAACTCAAGCTAACTCAAGCTAACTCAAGCTAACTCAAGCTAACTCAAGCTAACTCAAGCTAGTTCAAGCTAACTCAAGCTAACTCAAGCTAACTCAAGCTAGCTAAAGCTAACTCAAGCTAACTCAAGCTAACTCAAGCTAACCCGAGCTAACTCAAGCTAACTCAAGGTAGCTAAAGCTAGTTCAAGCTAGCTCAAGCTAGCTAAAGCTAAGACAAGCTAACTCAAGCTAACTCAAGCTAACTCAAGCTAACTCAAGCTAGTTCAAGCTAACTCAAGCTAGCTAAAGCTAACTCAAGCTAACTCAAGCTAACTCAAGCTAGCTCAAGCTAACTCAAGCTAGTTCAAGCTAACTCAAGCTAGCTAAAGCTAACTCAAGCTAACTCAAGCTAACTCAAGCTAGCTCAAGCTAACTCAAGCTAACTCAAGCTAACTCAAGCTAACCCGAGCTAACTCAAGCTAACTCAAGGTAGCTAAAGCTAGTTCAAGCTAGCTCAAGCTAGCTAAAGCTAAGACAAGCTAACTCAAGCTAACTCAAGCTAACTCAAGCTAACTCAAGCTAGTTCAAGCTAACTCAAGCTAGCTAAAGCTAACTCAAGCTAACTCAAGCTAACTCAAGCTAGCTCAAGCTAACTCAAGCTAGTTCAAGCTAACTCAAGCTAGCTAAAGCTAACTCAAGCTAACTCAAGCTAACTCAAGCTAGCTCAAGCTAACTCAAGCTAGTTCAAGCTAACTCAAGCTAGCTAAAGCTAACTCAAGCTAACTCAAGCTAACTCAAGCTAGCTAAAGCTAACTCAAGCTAACTCAAGCTAACCCGAGCTAACTCAAGCTAGCTCAAGCTAACCCAAGCTAGCTAAAGCTAACTCAAGCTAACTCAAGCTAATTCAAGCTAACTCAAGCTAACTCAAGCTAACTCAAGCTAACTCAAGCTAGCTAAAGCTAACTCAAGCTAACTCAAGCTAACTCAAGCTAACCCGAGCTAACTCAAGCTAACTCAAGGTAGCTAAAGCTAGTTCAAGCTAACTCAAGCTAGCTAAAGCTAAGACAAGCTAACTCAAGCTAACTCAAGCTAACTCAAGCTAACTCAAGCTAACTCAAGCTAGTTCAAGCTAACTCAAGCTAACTCAAGCTAACTCAAGCTAGCTAAAGCTAACTCAAGCTAACTCAAGCTAACTCAAGCTAACCCGAGCTAACTCAAGCTAACTCAAGGTAGCTAAAGCTAGTTCAAGCTAGCTCAAGCTAGCTAAAGCTAAGACAAGCTAACTCAAGCTAACTCAAGCTAACTCAAGCTAGTTCAAGCTAACTCAAGCTAGCTAAAGCTAACTCAAGCTAACTCAAGCTAACTCAAGCTAGCTCAAGCTAACTCAAGCTAGTTCAAGCTAACTCAAGCTAGCTAAAGCTAACTCAAGCTAACTCAAGCTAACTCAAGCTAACTCAAGCTAGCTAAAGCTAACTCAAGCTAACTCAAGCTAACCCGAGCTAACTCAAGCTAGCTCAAGCTAACCCAAGCTAGCTAAAGCTAACTCAAGCTAACTCAAGCTAATTCAAGCTAACTCAAGCTAACTCAAGCTAACTCAAGCTAACTCAAGCTAGCTAAAGCTAACTCAAGCTAACTCAAGCTAACTCAAGCTAACCCGAGCTAACTCAAGCTAACTCAAGGTAGCTAAAGCTAGTTCAAGCTAACTCAAGCTAGCTAAAGCTAAGACAAGCTAACTCAAGCTAACTCAAGCTAACTCAAGCTAACTCAAGCTAACTCAAGCTAACTCAAGCTAGCTAAAGCTAACTCAAGCTAACTCAAGCTAACTCAAGCTAACCCGAGCTAACTCAAGCTAACTCAAGGTAGCTAAAGCTAGTTCAAGCTAACTCAAGCTAGCTAAAGCTAAGACAAGCTAACTCAAGCTAACTCAAGCTAACTCAAGCTAACTCAAGCTAACTAAAGCTAGTTCAAGCTAACTCAAGCTAGCTAAAGCTAACTCAAGCTAACTCAAGCTAACTCAAGCTAGCTCAAGCTAACTCAAGCTAGTTCAAGCTAACTCAAGCTAGCTAAAGCTAACTCAAGCTAACTCAAGCTAACTCAAGCTAACTCAAGCTAGCTAAAGCTAACTCAAGCTAACTCAAGCTAACCCGAGCTAACTCAAGCTAGCTCAAGCTAACCCAAGCTAGCTAAAGCTAACTCAAGCTAACTCAAGCTAACTAAAGCTAGTTCAAGCTAACTCAAGCTAGCTAAAGCTAACTCAAGCTAACTCAAGCTAACTCAAGCTAGCTCAAGCTAACTCAAGCTAGTTCAAGCTAACTCAAGCTAGCTAAAGCTAACTCAAGCTAACTCAAGCTAACTCAAGCTAACTCAAGCTAGCTAAAGCTAACTCAAGCTAACTCAAGCTAACCCGAGCTAACTCAAGCTAGCTCAAGCTAACCCAAGCTAGCTAAAGCTAACTCAAGCTAACTCAAGCTAATTCAAGCTAACTCAAGCTAACTCAAGCTAACTCAAGCTAACTCAAGCTAGCTAAAGCTAACTCAAGCTAACTCAAGCTAACTCAAGCTAACCCGAGCTAACTCAAGCTAACTCAAGGTAGCTAAAGCTAGTTCAAGCTAACTCAAGCTAGCTAAAGCTAAGACAAGCTAACTCAAGCTAACTCAAGCTAACTCAAGCTAACTCAAGCTAACTCAAGCTAACTCAAGCTAGCTAAAGCTAACTCAAGCTAACTCAAGCTAACTCAAGCTAACCCGAGCTAACTCAAGCTAACTCAAGGTAGCTAAAGCTAGTTCAAGCTAACTCAAGCTAGCTAAAGCTAAGACAAGCTAACTCAAGCTAACTCAAGCTAACTCAAGCTAACTCAAGCTAACTAAAGCTAGTTCAAGCTAACTCAAGCTAGCTAAAGCTAACTCAAGCTAACTCAAGCTAACTCAAGCTAGCTCAAGCTAACTCAAGCTAGTTCAAGCTAACTCAAGCTAGCTAAAGCTAACTCAAGCTAACTCAAGCTAACTCAAGCTAACTCAAGCTAGCTAAAGCTAACTCAAGCTAACTCAAGCTAACCCGAGCTAACTCAAGCTAGCTCAAGCTAACCCAAGCTAGCTAAAGCTAACTCAAGCTAACTCAAGCTAATTCAAGCTAACTCAAGCTAACTCAAGCTAACTCAAGCTAACTCAAGCTAGCTAAAGCTAACTCAAGCTAACTCAAGCTAACTCAAGCTAACCCGAGCTAACTCAAGCTAACTCAAGGTAGCTAAAGCTAGTTCAAGCTAACTCAAGCTAGCTAAAGCTAAGACAAGCTAACTCAAGCTAACTCAAGCTAACTCAAGCTAACTCAAGCTAACTCAAGCTAACTCAAGCTAGTTCAAGCTAACTCAAGCTAACTCAAGCTAACTCAAGCTAGCTAAAGCTAACTCAAGCTAACTCAAGCTAACTCAAGCTAACCCGAGCTAACTCAAGCTAACTCAAGGTAGCTAAAGCTAGTTCAAGCTAGCTCAAGCTAGCTAAAGCTAAGACAAGCTAACTCAAGCTAACTCAAGCTAACTCAAGCTAACTCAAGCTAGTTCAAGCTAACTCAAGCTAGCTAAAGCTAACTCAAGCTAACTCAAGCTAACTCAAGCTAGCTCAAGCTAACTCAAGCTAGTTCAAGCTAACTCAAGCTAGCTAAAGCTAACTCAAGCTAACTCAAGCTAACTCAAGCTAGCTCAAGCTAACTCAAGCTAACTCAAGCTAACTCAAGCTAACCCGAGCTAACTCAAGCTAACTCAAGGTAGCTAAAGCTAGTTCAAGCTAGCTCAAGCTAGCTAAAGCTAAGACAAGCTAACTCAAGCTAACTCAAGCTAACTCAAGCTAACTCAAGCTAGTTCAAGCTAACTCAAGCTAGCTAAAGCTAACTCAAGCTAACTCAAGCTAACTCAAGCTAGCTCAAGCTAACTCAAGCTAGTTCAAGCTAACTCAAGCTAGCTAAAGCTAACTCAAGCTAACTCAAGCTAACTCAAGCTAGCTCAAGCTAACTCAAGCTAGTTCAAGCTAACTCAAGCTAGCTAAAGCTAACTCAAGCTAACTCAAGCTAACTCAAGCTAACTCAAGCTAGCTAA
This sequence comes from Convolutriloba macropyga, assembly GCF_964194025.1. NCBI lineage: Eukaryota > Metazoa > Xenacoelomorpha > Acoela > Convolutidae > Convolutriloba > Convolutriloba macropyga. The sequence continues at coordinate 23,620 of NW_027452625.1, read as the reverse complement.
AGCTAACTCAAGCTAACTCAAGCTAACCCGAGCTAACTCAAGCTAGCTCAAGCTAACCCAAGCTAGCTAAAGCTAACTCAAGCTAACTCAAGCTAATTCAAGCTAACTCAAGCTAACTCAAGCTAACTCAAGCTAACTCAAGCTAGCTAAAGCTAACTCAAGCTAACTCAAGCTAACTCAAGCTAACCCGAGCTAACTCAAGCTAACTCAAGGTAGCTAAAGCTAGTTCAAGCTAACTCAAGCTAGCTAAAGCTAAGACAAGCTAACTCAAGCTAACTCAAGCTAACTCAAGCTAACTCAAGCTAACTCAAGCTAGTTCAAGCTAACTCAAGCTAACTCAAGCTAACTCAAGCTAGCTAAAGCTAACTCAAGCTAACTCAAGCTAACTCAAGCTAACCCGAGCTAACTCAAGCTAACTCAAGGTAGCTAAAGCTAGTTCAAGCTAGCTCAAGCTAGCTAAAGCTAAGACAAGCTAACTCAAGCTAACTCAAGCTAACTCAAGCTAGTTCAAGCTAACTCAAGCTAGCTAAAGCTAACTCAAGCTAACTCAAGCTAACTCAAGCTAGCTCAAGCTAACTCAAGCTAGTTCAAGCTAACTCAAGCTAGCTAAAGCTAACTCAAGCTAACTCAAGCTAACTCAAGCTAACTCAAGCTAGCTAAAGCTAACTCAAGCTAACTCAAGCTAACCCGAGCTAACTCAAGCTAGCTCAAGCTAACCCAAGCTAGCTAAAGCTAACTCAAGCTAACTCAAGCTAATTCAAGCTAACTCAAGCTAACTCAAGCTAACTCAAGCTAACTCAAGCTAGCTAAAGCTAACTCAAGCTAACTCAAGCTAACTCAAGCTAACCCGAGCTAACTCAAGCTAACTCAAGGTAGCTAAAGCTAGTTCAAGCTAACTCAAGCTAGCTAAAGCTAAGACAAGCTAACTCAAGCTAACTCAAGCTAACTCAAGCTAACTCAAGCTAACTCAAGCTAACTCAAGCTAGTTCAAGCTAACTCAAGCTAACTCAAGCTAACTCAAGCTAGCTAAAGCTAACTCAAGCTAACTCAAGCTAACTCAAGCTAACCCGAGCTAACTCAAGCTAACTCAAGGTAGCTAAAGCTAGTTCAAGCTAACTCAAGCTAGCTAAAGCTAAGACAAGCTAACTCAAGCTAACTCAAGCTAACTCAAGCTAACTCAAGCTAACTAAAGCTAGTTCAAGCTAACTCAAGCTAGCTAAAGCTAACTCAAGCTAACTCAAGCTAACTCAAGCTAGCTCAAGCTAACTCAAGCTAGTTCAAGCTAACTCAAGCTAGCTAAAGCTAACTCAAGCTAACTCAAGCTAACTCAAGCTAACTCAAGCTAGCTAAAGCTAACTCAAGCTAACTCAAGCTAACCCGAGCTAACTCAAGCTAGCTCAAGCTAACCCAAGCTAGCTAAAGCTAACTCAAGCTAACTCAAGCTAATTCAAGCTAACTCAAGCTAACTCAAGCTAACTCAAGCTAACTCAAGCTAGCTAAAGCTAACTCAAGCTAACTCAAGCTAACTCAAGCTAACCCGAGCTAACTCAAGCTAACTCAAGGTAGCTAAAGCTAGTTCAAGCTAACTCAAGCTAGCTAAAGCTAAGACAAGCTAACTCAAGCTAACTCAAGCTAACTCAAGCTAACTCAAGCTAACTCAAGCTAACTCAAGCTAGTTCAAGCTAACTCAAGCTAACTCAAGCTAACTCAAGCTAGCTAAAGCTAACTCAAGCTAACTCAAGCTAACTCAAGCTAACCCGAGCTAACTCAAGCTAACTCAAGGTAGCTAAAGCTAGTTCAAGCTAACTCAAGCTAGCTAAAGCTAAGACAAGCTAACTCAAGCTAACTCAAGCTAACTCAAGCTAACTCAAGCTAACTAAAGCTAGTTCAAGCTAACTCAAGCTAGCTAAAGCTAACTCAAGCTAACTCAAGCTAACTCAAGCTAGCTCAAGCTAACTCAAGCTAGTTCAAGCTAACTCAAGCTAGCTAAAGCTAACTCAAGCTAACTCAAGCTAACTCAAGCTAACTCAAGCTAGCTAAAGCTAACTCAAGCTAACTCAAGCTAACCCGAGCTAACTCAAGCTAGCTCAAGCTAACCCAAGCTAGCTAAAGCTAACTCAAGCTAACTCAAGCTAATTCAAGCTAACTCAAGCTAACTCAAGCTAACTCAAGCTAACTCAAGCTAGCTAAAGCTAACTCAAGCTAACTCAAGCTAACTCAAGCTAACCCGAGCTAACTCAAGCTAACTCAAGGTAGCTAAAGCTAGTTCAAGCTAACTCAAGCTAGCTAAAGCTAAGACAAGCTAACTCAAGCTAACTCAAGCTAACTCAAGCTAACTCAAGCTAACTCAAGCTAGTTCAAGCTAACTTAATGAAGTTAACCCAAGCTAACTTGGGTTAATGAAGTCAAACTCAAGCTAACCCGAGCTAACTCAAGCTAACTCAAGCTAATTCAAGCTAACTCAAGCTAACTCAAGCTAATTCAAGCTAACTCAAGCTAATTCAAGCTAACTCAAGCTAGCTCAAGCTAACTCAAGCTAACCCAAGCTAACTTAAGCTAGCTTAAGCTAATTAAAGCTAATTAAAGCTAACTCAAGCTAACCCAAGCTAACTTAAGCTAGCTCTAGCTGGCTGCCACTGTTAGGCCATTTGGGAGCGCTTTTCTCGCACTCTGATTGGCTGCCACTGTTAGGCCATTTGGGAGCGCTTTTCTCGCACTCTGATTGGCTGCCACTGTTAGGCCATTTGGGAGCGCTTTTCTCGCACTCTGATTGGCTGCCACTGTTAGGCCATTTGGGAGCGCTTTTCTCGCACTCTGATTGGCTGCCACTGTTAGGCCATTTGGGAGCGCTTTTCTCGCACTCTGATTGGCTGCCACTGTTAGGCCATTTGGGAGCGCTTTTCTCGCACTCTGATTGGCTGCCACTGTTAGGCCATTTGGGAGCGCTTTTCTCGCACTCTGATTGGCTGCCACTGTTAGGCCATTTGGTAGCGCTTTTCTCGCACTCTGATTGGCTGCCACTGTTAGGCCATTTGGGAGCGCTTTTCTCGCACTCTGATTGGCTGCCACTGTTAGGCCATTTGGGAGCGCTTTTCTCGCACTCTGATTGGCTGCCACTGTTAGGCCATTTGGGAGCGCTTTTCTCGCACTCTGATTGGCTGCCACTGTTAGGCCATTTGGGAGCGCTTTTCTCGCACTCTGATTGGCTGCCACTGTTAGGCCATTTGGGAGCGCTTTTCTCGCACTCTGATTGGCTGCCACTGTTAGGCCATTTGGGAGCGCTTTTCTCGCACTCTGATTGGCTGCCACTGTTAGGCCATTTGGGAGCGCTTTTCTCGCACTCTGATTGGCTGCCACTGTTAGGCCATTTGGGAGCGCTTTTCTCGCACTCTGATTGGCTGCCACTGTTAGGCCATTTGGGAGCGCTTTTCTCGCACTCTGATTGGCTGCCACTGTTAGGCCATTTGGGAGCGCTTTTCTCGCACTCTGATTGGCTGCCACTGTTAGGCCATTTGGGAGCGCTTTTCTCGCACTCTGATTGGCTGCCACTGTTAGGCCATTTGGGAGCGCTTTTCTCGCACTCTGATTGGCTGCCACTGTTAGGCCATTTGGGAGCGCTT
>NW_027452625.1:0-15000 GCF_964194025.1 Convolutriloba macropyga | reverse complement strand
AGTTAAGGGGGTTCTCTCGCCCAATTCAGGTTATGTAGTTGATTGTCTCTTAATTGGTTCACTGACCAATATGAGACAGAAACCGATTCAGCAGTTTTGTTCGCTACTACTATCAAACACAGGTCGAAGTTTCCATTCAGTCATTAATTCCAACTTTCAAATGTTGTTGTTTCAGCTTTCGCTTACTAGAAGCAACATAATACTCGCTGCAATACAGACCTCGGGAAACCCTCACCGTGAATAAGGTTCACTCACATATTTCACTACATTTTGCGTGGGATTGGAGATGAGGCTACTCGTTCTTGCTCAGTACTAGGCTGAAAATTAACGAAACTTCGTTACAAACGTTCACATGTTGATGTTTCCGCTTTCGCGTACTCGAAACAACATAATACTAGTCTTTGTAATTTAGTTTCATAATTTCAACTGTTCTCATGCAGAATTTTTGCTCATTCTTATCCCAAATTTTGACCTGGCTACTAGTTACACTCCTTGTACTTATTGCAAAATGACCACAAATTTCAACAGCTTTCACATGTTGCTGTTTCGGCTTTCGCTTACTACAGTCAACATAATACTCGTTGCAAAATAAGTGCTCGGCATCTGCAATTTTCCAAAGACGAAGTTTCGCCAGTTCAATTTTCGCTCGCCAATTATGGCTACTAATTCACACGGTACTGAGCTCAACAACATTAAATTTGTTCAGCAAGACTTTCACATGTTGATGTTTTGGCTTTCGCCTACTAGAAGCAACATAATACTCGTCTTGTTAGCTCATTCAATGAGAATAGCTTTTCCCGTTGAGAATTTTTGCCTTCAATTGGCGTTGTAGTGAGTTTGGCTACTCAGATCACCAAATACTTGTGACAATTCGAACCAGAAATGTTTTCAATTTTCACATGCTGATGTTTCGGATTCAACCTACTAGAAGCAGCATAATACTTGTATTCAACAATTTCTGTATCAAATCCCAGTTTTCTCTGGTGCATCTTTGCCAAACTATTCCAAACTGCCTGAGTCTGAATACCAATTACAGGTACTAGTAAATGCACGTTACTAAGGACTATATAGTTCTAGGTTACTGTACACAACGACGTTCACATGTTGATGTTTCAGCTGCCGCTTACTAGAAACAACATAATACTTATCGTGCATACCTTTCCATAACTTGTCCTTTTCAGATGCATTAGTTTCCCTTTGTCTTGGCTTCTACAGTCAGACTGGCTACTAGTAACAGCACAGTACTAATCACATATCGTTCTACAGTTTGCAGACAACTTTCACATGTTGATGTTTCAGCTTTCGCCTACTAGAAACAACATAATACTCGCTGTATACATTTGTAGTTCTCTATGTAACTTTCATGTGAAGAAGTTTCGCCAGTCTTTTTGACTGTCTCAAATCTGAGTCATGCTTAGGCTACTAGTTGCTTCATAGTACTTATCGCCTCGAGATCATTGAACAAAACTTGATTTTCACATGTTGCTGTTTCAGCTTCCGCTTACTAGAAACAACATAATACTAGTCTCATTAAGTTCCGTCTCTTTGCAATTTTCTTATGAAGAAAATTCGCCATCACAATGACTCCAGCAGTTCTTGATCAAGGAATGCAATCATTGATCAGAATGCTATTATTTGAATCGGTTCTGCTTTAAGTGTTCCAATTTTATTGGAAGCACCAACAATAGAACATCAATGTGTTCAATCGAGAGTTATATAACCCTGAATCGGACGCAGTCAACAGCCGAAGCCGAGACCGCCTTTTGCGTTAGAGAGGTCGGTAAACAAATCTTGCGATTCATACCGAATTAACACATATAGCTGTGCTCCTCTTCGTAAAGCGAGCCAAGTGATCCCCTGTTGAAGGATGTATTTGGACCAATCTAGTAGCATTTGGTTTCCAACAAGCTCTCCCAAGTTAGCTTACTTATTGGGCTTTTCAACCAATTCGGTTGGCTACAAGCATCATCAAAGTACTAGCCACAGTTTGATCGCAAAATTCTACGACTTTCACATGTTGATGTTTCGGCTTGCGCTTAGCCTACTATAAGCAACATAATACTAGTCATATCATAGAGCGTGATCAGCTTGTGACGTTCTCATGATGAAGTTTCACCAACAGTGTCTCACTTCGAGCTTAAATCCAGCTACTAGTAACTACACAGTACTGACTGCAACGATAACTTTTATCTATACCTTTCACATGCTGCGCTTTCGGCCAGGGCCTACTAACGTCAACATAATACTCGATATAAACTTTTGTTCATGATGCAGCTTCCCCATGCAGAAGTTTCGCCTTCAAATGCTCTCTTGGCCATATGACGTAAGAAAAGGTTACTAGTAACATCACAGTACTAGCCACAGTTTGATTGCAAAATTCTACGACTTTCACATGTTGATGTTTCGGCTTGCGCTTAGCCTACTAGAAGCAACATAATACTAGTCATATCATAGAGCGTGATCAGCTTGTGACGTTCTCATGATGAAGTTTCACCAACAGTGTCTCATTTCGAGCTTAAATCCAGCTACTAGTAACTACACAGTACTGACTGCAACGCTAACTTTTATCTATACCTTTCACATGCTGCGCTTTCGGCCAGGGCCTACTAACGTCAACATAATACTCGATATAAACTTTTGTTCATGATGCAGCTTCCCCATGCAGAAGTTTCGCCTTCAAATGCTCTCTTGGCCATATGACGTAACACAAGGTTACTAGTAACATCACAGTACTAGCCACAATTTGATCGCAAAATTCTACGACTTTCACATGTTGATGTTTCGGCTTGCGCTTAGCCTACTATAAGCAACATAATACTAGTCATATCATAGAGCGTGATCAGCTTGTGACGTTCTCATGATGAAGTTTCACCAACAGTGTCTCACTTCGAGCTTAAATCCAGCTACTAGTAACTACACAGTACTGACTGCAACGATAACTTTTATCTATACCTTTCACATGCTGCGCTTTCGGCCAGGGCCTACTAACGTCAACATAATACTCGATATAAACTTTTGTTCATGATGCAGCTTCCCCATGCAGAAGTTTCGCCTTCAAATGCTCTCTTGGCCATATGACGTAAGAAAAGGTTACTAGTAACATCACAGTACTAGCCACAGTTTGATTGCAAAATTCTACGACTTTCACATGTTGATGTTTCGGCTTGCGCTTAGCCTACTAGAAGCAACATAATACTAGTCATATCATAGAGCGTGATCAGCTTGTGACGTTCTCATGATGAAGTTTCACCAACAGTGTCTCATTTCGAGCTTAAATCCAGCTACTAGTAACTACACAGTACTGACTGCAACGCTAACTTTTATCTATACCTTTCACATGCTGCGCTTTCGGCCAGGGCCTACTAACGTCAACATAATACTCGATATAAACTTTTGTTCATGATGCAGCTTCCCCATGCAGAAGTTTCGCCTTCAAATGCTCTCTTGGCCATATGACGTAACACAAGGTTACTAGTAACATCACAGTACTAGCCACAATTTGATCGCAAAATTCTACGACTTTCACATGTTGATGTTTCGGCTTGCGCTTAGCCTACTAGAAGCAACATAATACTAGTCATATCATGGAGCGTGATCAGCTTGTGACGTTCTCATGATGAAGTTTCACCAACAGTGTCTCATTTCGAGCTTAAATCCAGCTACTAGTAACTACACAGTACTGACTGCAACGATAACTTTTATCTATACCTTTCACATGCTGCGCTTTCGGCCAGGGCCTACTAATGTCAACATAATACTCGATATAAACTTTTGTTCATGATGCAGCTTCCCCATGCAGAAGTTTCGCCTTCAAATGCTCTCTTGGCCATATGACGTAACACAAGGTTACTAGTAACATCACAGTACTAGCCACAATTTGATCGCAAAATTCTACGACTTTCACATGTTGATGTTTCGGCTTGCGCTTAGCCTACTAGAAGCAACATAATACTAGTCATATCATAGAGCTTGATCAGCTTGTGACATTCTCATGATGAAGTTTCACCAACAGTGTCTCATTTTGAGCTTAAATCCAGCTACTAGTAACTACACAGTACTGACTGCAACGATAACTTTTATCTATACCTTTCACATGCTGCGCTTTCGGCCAGGGCCTACTAATGTCAACATAATACTCGATATAAACTTTTGTTCATGATGCAGCTTCCCCATGCAGAAGTTTCGCCTTCAAATGCTCTCTTGGCCATATGACGGAACACCAGGTTACTAGTAACATCACAGTACTAGCCACAGTTTGATTGCAAAATTCTACGACTTTCACATGTTGATGTTTCGGCTTGCGCTTAGCCTACTAGAAGCAACATAATACTAGTCATATCATAGAGCGTGATCAGCTTGTGACGTTCTCATGATGAAGTTTCACCAATAGTGTTTCATTCGAATTGGTTCTGCTTTAAGCTCTCCAATTGTTTTGGATGAACCAGTTTTGCCCTTCGAAGCCACTTTTGTGAGCTTTTGTGGGTCTTTACCAAGAGGATATACCTCAAGGCCTCTTTCAATTCCTTTAAGTTCTTTCAACTCCTTTACAGTTTCTAGGTTCACATAGCTGCAAACCTTATTTCTAGTTTTAAGTCTGGCCAACTTGGGGAGAGTTGGTGCAGACCGTGACCAATTCTAGTAGGATGCCACAACAAGAATGTGATCAACTTAGCTTGTCGATGAACCTGCCCCACATTCAAACAACTCTATCGCCTTTTCCTCGTATAGTTATATGCGAGGGCCTCTCATAGAGAGCGCTGTTAGCAACCTTTTCCACATAGACGATAAAGTTGTGAGTGTTTTGCACATGGCTGTTGTCATCACCACGTGACGAGTCAACTCAGCTTGACTCTCTACACTCCGACAAGCTTTGCACATACGCCTTTAGTTCAGTATGTGTCTTTAATCTGACTCCGGTGCCTCAAGCCGGAAAAATTGTCAGATTATGATCATTATCGGTTAGTCATCCCGATGCAAGATCGTATCGTACTGTCTTTGTCTACCTCCAGATTCCGAAGAACAGGAGGAGACTCTCCCAGACCTACATATCTGGGAGAATGTTCAGAGGGCGAGAAGCTGTGGATTACTCTCCCCTAAGAACTGACTAAACTTTACCCTCGTCCAAGGTAAGTTTATTTTAGCTAGCCTTCTATGTAAAGGATCTGAGGCTAAGCTGTGTTTTTTCGAGCCTTTGGCTCGGAGCAAGTTCAGTGGGCGCCCCGAGTAGCTCAACTCTTTCCCACTGAACAGCGCAACGCTCTGTCACTCGCTGGGATTTTTGCGTGTCGGTTCTAACCACGCGACTTGTGGACCTTTTTAGGCCTTTCTCATTCACAAGTCTATAGCTGGGCTTCTATAACCCAGCTTCTGAGATCTAGATAGCTGCAGTTCTGCTAGGCTGCTTTTGCTAACTAGTCTCCCTTTAAGCAGTCCCTTGCCATGACTGCTGAACTATGTATCCACACAAGTAGTTTTTGAGCTCGATACATAATTCGAGATTGGTTGCCAAGCAATCTCTAGCGACAGAGCGTCATGCGCACTACAGACATGGCCTCTACCAGCAGCCATGCCCGAAGGAATCAATCACTGATCCTTCCGCAGGTTCCCCTACGGAAACCTTGTTACGACTTTTACTTCCTCTAGACAATTAAGCTCGATCCGCTTCATCCCGTTGCCGGAGACCGAAGTCCCAACAGTAGGAATTTGCAATTCTTGCTTAACTATCCAATCAGTAGTAGCGACGGGCGGTGTGTACAAAGGGCAGGGACGTAATCCCTATGAGTTGTTGACTCATAAGTACCAGGAATTCCTGGTTCACGTCTGCAAGTTACAACAGACGATCCCCTTGAAGCGCTGTACTTTTCTCTGATTGCCCAGTCCATTTCGGACCAAGGGCTGAGTACTCAATCTAAAAGTACACAGTGTAGCGCGCGTGCAGTCCAGAACATCTAAGGGCATCACAGACCTGTTATAGCCTCACTTCATCTGCGGTATTTAATTCCGCATAGTTCCTCTAAGAAGTGTTTGAATTCACATATAGTGAATTTCATTATTTAGATGGAGAAGATCTCGTTCGTTATCGGAATTAACCAGACAGATCACTCCACTAACTAAGAACGGCCATGCACCACCGCCCATATAATCATGAAAGATATTCAATCTGTCAATCCTTAAGATGTCTGGACCGGGTGAGTTTTCCCGTGTTGAGTCAAATTAAGCCGCAGGCTCCACTCCTGGTGGTGCCCTTCCGTCAATTCCTTTAAGTTTCGATTTTGCAACCATACTTCCCCCGGAACCAATAAACTTTGGTTTCCCGGTTAATCTCTTGCCAAGTCAAGATCGACTTTGACAAATTGTAGGTTGGTATAGTTTATGGTCAGAATTACGAGGGTATCTAATCCTCTTCAATACTCTGACTTTCGTTCTTGATTAATGAAAACATTCTTGGCAAATGCTTTCGCAGTAGTTTGTCTTGCCACGATCCAAGAATTTCACCTCTAACGTAGCAATACAAATGCCCCCGTCTGTTCCTTTCAATCATTACCGCACTCAGCCAACCGGCATCAATCGAGTAGCGGGTCATTCTCCATTATTCCATGCTTTATTATTCGATCCCAAAGGATGCTTTGAACACTCTAATTTTCTCAGGGTGAAAACACCGTTTCCACAGTTCGTCACATTTAAGTGCAAACTATTTCTTCGATGCGAAGGATGAGCGGAACGAGTCAACAGATTTAACTGAAGACCATGTTGCCGTTCTACTCAAACAGATCCAACTATGAGCTTTTTAAACGCAGCAACTATTGCATACGCTTGTAGAGGCTGGTATTACCGCGGCTGCTGGCACCAGACTTGCCCTCTACTCGTTCATCAATGGAGCTTTTAAGTCCATTCCATTCTGATTACAAACCATAAAGGTTCATATCATTATTTCTAGTCACTACCTCCTCGTGCGGAGAGTGGGTAATTTGCGTGCCTGCTGCCTTCCTTGGATGTGGTAGCCGTTTCTAAGGCTCCCTCTCCGGAATCGAACCCTGATTCCCCGTTACCCGTCACAACCATGGTAGTCCGTTACACTACCATCATAGGTTGATAGGTCAGAAATTCGGAAGTTCCGTCCCCAAGCCGAAGCTATCTGGGATCTTTCAGTTACTAGGACTCATCACGGGATGTGTCTGTACTTAGCAAATCACCCGGTGTAGTCTTGTAAAAGTCTCCGACAGTGTCGGACAATCAGCATGCATTAGCTGCAGGGTTACCGCAGTTATTCATTTAGCTTGCAAATCAACTAATAGATAGTAACTGATTTAATGAGCCATTCGCGGTTCCACTTTTTCAAGCTTCGCTTGCACATGCATGGCTTAGTCTTTCAGACAAGCATATGGCAACTGACAGGATCAATCAGTTTAATTGTACTTTGAACAATCTTTCGATTTGTTCGAATTTAGAAAGACATAGCCTTGCGGCCTCGTCAATCTTGCTTTGAGCTTTTTAAATCACGAAGAGTTTCAATGCATGCTTTGGCATGGCTACTAGTTACTACACAGTACTCTACACACTTAGAGTTACCCACGATTACACATTTCACATGCTGATGTTTCGGCTCGCGCGTACTAGAAACAGCATAATACTATGTGTACTGGTAGATAGCGCTCTGTGAGCATTTCCCATGAGCAGGTTTTGCCCTCCAAATCTCTGTTCTACTGTTACCAATACCGGCTAACAACTGTATCATACTAGGGAGAATTGACTCATGATTTAAAAACCAGATGTTCACATGTCGATGTTTCGGCTCTCGCCTACTAGAAACAACATAATACTAGTCTGTTAAAAATCTCAATCACGCCGCCTCTTCAGATACAGAAGTTTTACCTTTTATTGGTTAGAGAACAGCTTTCCAGCTGTCGACATGGTTACTAGTAACAACACCGTACTCAACACAAAAACTTTTCAACTTCACAACTTTCACATGCTGATGTTTCTGCTTTCGCATACTAGAAACAGCATAATACTTATTGTTTTGTCAAGTAATTTGTGTGTCTTTCCCATGTGAAGTTTCACCGGTCAACAATGTTTCCCTGACCAATTACGGCTACTAGTAGCTGTATAATACTAGGGAAAATGATTGAGGATTTAATATCAGATTTTCACATGTTGATGTTTCGGCTTTCGCCTACTAGAAACAACATAATACTAGTCTGCTAAGAAATCTCGCTCAAATTGCCTTTTCACATACAGAAGTTTCACCTTCTATTGGTTAGAGAACAGTTCTCAGCTGTCGACATGGTTACTAGTAACAACATCGTACTCAACACAAAAATTCTTCAACTTCACAACTTTCACATGCTGATGTTTCTGCTTTCGCGTACTAGAAACAGCATAATACTTATTGCTTTGTCAAGAAGTGTGTGTGTCTTTCCCATGCGAAAGTTTCACCGGTCAGCAATAATTGCCGTGTCCAATTAAGGTTACTCATAGCTGTATAATACTAGGGAAAATGATTGAGGATTTAATATCAGATTTTCACATGTTGATGTTTCGGCTTTCGCCTACTAGAAACAACATAATACTAGTCTGCTAATAAATCTCGCTCAAATTGCCTTTTCACATACAGAAGTTTCACCTCTTCTTGGTCACTGTACAGATGATGCTGTCTGTTCTTTATTTGGTTCTGCTTATTATAAGGAGGGGCATCACTCCTTCCTCCTTGGTTTGCATGCATTAAGCCTGCTTTGTGAAAAGCGTATCTTTCTAGCTTTTCTTCGCCTTACTCGAGTAGGACGATACAATCCAGACATTAGTCAGTCTTGGTGTAAAGTCACTGAGTATTATTCGGTTCTGCTTTATTCAGCAATATGCTGTATAATTGTTGTAATTTGCGAACATATTTGTTCTCAGTTCCGAACTACTAGCGACGACAGATTACCAGCGGTCATGAGCCATCAAGGTAGTTCTTTGGTGCATCAAGTAGAGAGGTGCCATCAAACAACACTTCCCTAATAATGCTACACACATAGAATTTGCTACAGTGCAGCTTTTTACTTTGCAAAATTTGCGCACAAATTTTGCATAGAATAAATGTTTTATCAAGATTTTTAGATCCCCTCCCTTGAGAGAACGTTACTCCTTTAAGTGAACACCCCGCGGCGTCCTGTTGTTATTGCTTATAACCATTTCGCAAGCCGGAGGCATAATGCACTACGCAAGCCGCTACTTTGGCACAGAGGCACCTAGTTTTACACCCGGGACTTCAGGTGGCCCAGTTTTACACCCAGTACAGCGGTGCCAGTTGGTAACCCGGTGGATCCTCGGAGACCAGACATGATCATAGATCAAACCCGATGTATGCTACTCCTGAACGTATAGTATCTCCACTGTGCAATGAAATTATCGTTCGTTTCGGGCCTTCCTATACGTTCAGCAGACAATCGCTAGGAATTCACCTCGTGACCCGTGGTGACCACACTGGATTTCAAGTTTATTGATTTGGACAGACCTGTCATTTATTTTGCTTTTCAGCTTCAGTTCTGCTCGATCTAGCTTGCCTAAGGCTTGATCTCGCTTTGCTCACCCCTGTAGGAGCCTCTACTAGTACCACTCGGAGTAATGGGGAATCCACCAGACCTAATCGATGAATGCCATCAAACAACAAACATCATACCCGGCTTCATCAGGCATATTTTATTACTTCCGAGAGGTACTTTAGTATCAGATCTTTCTCCATGCCTCTTATGAGGACCCGTCAGACCTTTCGGTTTATCGTTTAGCTTCAGTCCTGCTCGATCTAGCTTTCCCAAGGCTCGATCTAGCTCTATTCGCCCCACTAGAGGGCTCTCTAAGACCCCTCGGTCTTAGTGTTAGCTCCGGTACTGCTCGGTCGTGCTTGCTGAAGGCCCGACCCAGCTTTAGTTAGATTCTCGTACTTTCTCTTGGCCTCTCTAGGAGGACCAGACAGACCTCTCGGTCTATCGTTTAGCTTCAGTCCTGCTCGATCTAGCTTGCCCAAGGCTTGATCAAGCTCTATTCGCCCCGCTAGAGGGCTCTCTAAGACCCCTCGGTCTTAGTGTTATCTTCTGTAATGCCTAACCAAGCTTACTACAGGCCTTGGTCAGGTCTTTATCGGTCACCGATTAGTAACAGACCAATCATAGGGCCTTCCACCCTATCCGGGTTGAGGTCTTTAGTCCAGCCATATTTTGACAAGACACCTCTCCCTAATAATGCCCCACACATAGAATTACTGTCCATGCAGTATTTAACTTGTGTTTTTTTCTAAAATTTGATTTTCACTTTTTGGAGGTTCATTTGCTCCTCTGACACTCTTTCAGCTTCAATCTTACTCGATCTAGCTTTCCCAAGGCTCGATCTAGCTCTATTCGCCCCACTAGAGGGCTCTCTAAGACACTTCGGTCTTAGTGTTAGCTCCGGTCTTGCTCAATCGTGCTTGCTGAAGGCGCGATCAAGCTTTAGTTAGCTTCTCGTACTTCCTCTTGGCCTCTCTAGGAGGACCAGACAGACCTCTCGGTCTATCGTTTAGCTTCAGTCCTGCTCGATCTAGCTTTCCCAAGGCTCGATCTAGCTCTATTCGCCCTGCTAGAGGGCTCTCTAAGACCCCTCGGTCTTAGTGTTAGCTCCGGTACAGCTCGGTCGTGCTTGCTGAAGGCCCGATCAAGCTTTAGTTAGATTCTCGTACTTTCTCTTGGCCTCTATAGGAGGACCAGACAGACCTCTCGGTCTATCGTTTAGCTTCAGTCCTGCTTGATCTAGCTTTCCCAAGGCTCGATCTAGCTCTATTCGCCCTGCTAGAGGGCTCTCTAAGACCCCTCGGTCTTAGTGTTAGCTCCGGTACAGCTCGGTCGTGCTTGCTGAAGGCCCGATCAAGCTTTAGTTAGCTTCTCGTACTTTCTCTTGGCCTCTCTAGGAGGACCAGACAGACCTCTCGGTCTATCGTTTAGCTTCAGTCCTGCTCGATCTAGCTTTCCCAAGGCTCGATCTAGATCTATTCGCCCTGCTAGAGGGCTCTCTAAGACCCCTCGGTCTTAGTGTTAGCTCCGGTACAGCTCGGTCGTGCTTGCTGAAGGCCTGATCAAGCTTTAGTTAGCTTCTCGTACTTTCTCTTGGCCTCTCTAGGAGGACCAGACAGACCTTTCGGTCTCTTGCTTAGCTTCAGTCCTGCTCGATCTAGCTTTCCCAAGGCTCGATCTAGCTCTATTCGCCCCGCTAGAGGGCTCTCTAAGACCCCTCGGTCTTAGTGTTAACTCCTGTAATGCCTAACCAAGCTTACTACAGGCCTTGGTCAGGTCTTTATCGGTCACCGATTAGTAACAGACCGATCATGGGGCCTTCCACCCTATCCGGGTTGAGGTCTTTAGTCCAGCCATATTTTGACAAGACACCTCCCCCTAATAATGCCCCACACATAGAAATACTGTCCATGCAGTATTTAACTTGTGTTTTTTCTAAAATTTGATTTTCACTTTTTGGAGGTTCATTTGCTCCTCTGACACTCTTTCAGCTTCAATCTTACTCGATCTAGCTTTCCCAAGGCTCGATCTAGCTCTATTCGCCCCACCAGAGGGCTCTCTAAGACACTTCGGTCTTAGTGTTAGCTCCGGTCTTGCTCAATCGTGCTTGCTGAAGGCGCGATCAAGCTTTAGTTAGCTTCTCGTACTTTCTCTTGGCCTCTCTAGGAGGACCAGACAGACCTCTCGGTCTATCGTTTAGCTTCAGTCCTGCTCGATCTAGCTTTCCCAAGGCTCGATCTAGCTCTATTCGCCCCGCTAGAGGGCTCTCTAAGACCCCTCGGTCTTAGTGTTAGCTCCGGTACAGCTCGGTCGTGCTTGCTGAAGGCCCGATCAAGCTTTAGTTGGCTTCTCGTACTTTCTCTTGGCCTCTCTAGGAGGACCAGACAGACCTCTCGGTCTCTTGCTTAGCTTCAGTCCTGCTCGATCTAGCTTGCCCAAGGCTTGATCAAGCTCTATTCGCCCCGCTAGAGGGCTCTCTAAGACCCCTCGGTCTTAGTGTTAGCTCCGGTACAGCTCGGTCGTGCTTGCTGAAGGCCCGATCAAGCTTTAGTTAGCTTCTCGTTTTTTCTCTTGGCCTCTCTAGGAGGACCAGACAGACCTCTCGGTCTATCGTTTAGCTTCAGTCCTGCTCGATCTAGCTTTCCCAAGGCTCGATCTAGCTCTATTCGCCCCGCTAGAGGGCTCTCTAAGACCCCTCGGTCTTAGTGTTAGCTCCGGTACAGCTCGGTCGTGCTTGCTGAAGGCCCGATCAAGCTTTAGTTGGCTTCTCGTACTTTCTCTTGGCCTCTCTAGGAGGACCAGACAGACCTCTCGGTCTATCCTTTAGCTTCAGTCCTGCTCGATCTAGCTTTCCCAAGGCTCGATCTAGCTCTATTCGCCCCGCTAGAGGGCTCTCTAAGACCCCTCGGTCTTAGTGTTATCTCCTGTAATGCCTAACCAAGCTTACTACAGGCCTTGGTCAGGTCTTTATCGGTCACCGATTAGTAACAGACCGATCATAGGGCCTTCCACCCTATCTGGGTTGAGGTCTTTAGTCCAGCCATATTTTGACAAGACACCTCCCCCTAATAATGCCCCACACATAGAATTACTGTTTATGCAGCTTTTCACTTGTGAAATTTTTAATTTTCGCAATTATTATAGAATAAGTGTTTGCGCAGCTTTTCATAGGTCGAGCTCTAGCTAGCTAGCTCAAGCTAGCTAGCTAGCTCAAGCTCAAGCTATCTAGCTCAAGCTCAAGCCAGCTAGCTCAAGCTCAAGCTAGCTAGCTAGCTCAAGCTCAAGCTAGCTAGCTAGCTCAAGCTCAAGCTAGCTAGCTCAAGCTCAAGCTAGCTAGCTCAAGCTCAAGCTAGCTAGCTAGCTCAAGCTCAAGCTCAAGCTAGCTAGCTCAAGCTCAAGCTCAAGCTAGCTAGCTAGCTCAAGCTCAAGCTAGCTAGCTAGCTCAAGCTCAAGCTAGCTAGCTAGCTCAAGCTCAAGCTAGCTAGCTCAAGCTCAAGCTCAAGCTCAAGCTAGCTAGCTAGCTCAAGCTAGCTAGCTAGCTCAAGCTCAAGCTAGCTAGCTAGCTCAAGTTCAAGCTAGCTAGCTAGCTCAAGCTCAAGCTAGCTAGCTAGCTCAAGCTCAAGCTAGCTAGCTCAAGCTCAAGCTAGCTAGCTCAAGCTCAAGCTAGCTAGCTAGCTCAAGCTCAAGCTCAAGCTAGCTAGCTCAAGCTCAAGCTCAAGCTAGCTAGCTAGCTCAAGCTCAAGCTAGCTAGCTAGCTCAAGCTCAAGCTCAAGCTAGCTAGCTAGCTCAAGTTCAAGCTAGCTAGCTAGCTCAAGCTCAAGCTAGCTAGCTCAAGCTCAAGCTAGCTAGCTCAAGCTCAAGCCAGCTAGCTCAAGCTCAAGCTCAAGCTAGCTAGCTAGCTCAAGCACAAGCTAGCTAGCTAGCTCAATCTCAAGCTAGCTAGCTCAAGCTCAAGCTAGCTAGCTCAAGCTCAAGCTAGCTAGCTAGCTCAAGCTCAAGCTCAAGCTAGCTAGCTCAAGCTCAAGCTCAAGCTAGCTAGCTAGCTCAAGCTCAAGCTAGCTAGCTAGCTCAAGCTCAAGCTCAAGCTAGCTAGCTCAAGCTCAAGCTCAAGCTAGCTAGCTAGCTCAAGCTCAAGCTGGCTAGCTAGCTCAAGCTCAAGCTAGCTAGCTAGCTCAAGCTCAAGCTAGCTAGCTCAAGCTCAAGCTCAAGCTCAAGCTAGCTAGCTAGCTCAAGCTAGCTAGCTAGCTCAAGCTCAAGCTAGCTAGCTAGCTCAAGTTCAAGCTAGCTAGCTAGCTCAAGCTCAAGCTAGCTAGCTAGCTCAAGCTCAAGCTAGCTAGCTCAAGCTCAAGCTAGCTAGCTCAAGCTCAAGCTAGCTAGCTAGCTCAAGCTCAAGCTCAAGCTAGCTAGCTCAAGCTCAAGCTCAAGCTAGCTAGCTAGCTCAAGCTCAAGCTAGCTAGCTAGCTCAAGCTCAAGCTAGCTAGCTAGCTCAAGTTCAAGCTAGCTAGCTAGCTCAAGCTCAAGCTAGCTAGCTCAAGCTCAAGCTAGCTAGCTCAAACTCAAGCTAGCTAGCTAGCTCAAGTTCAAGCTAGCTAGCTAGCTCAAGCTCAAGCTAGCTAGCTAGCTCAAGCTCAAGCTAGCTAGCTCAAGCTCAAGCTAGCTAGCTCAAGCTCCAGCTAGCTAGCTAGCTCAAGCTCAAGCTCAAGCTAGCTAGCTCAAGCTCAAGCTCAAGCTAGCTAGCTAGCTCAAGCTCAAGCTAGCTAGCTAGCTCAAGCTCAAGCTAGCTAGCTAGCTCAAGTTCAAGCTAGCTAGCTAGCTCAAGCTCAAGCTAGCTAGCTCAAGCTCAAGCTAGCTAGCTCAAGCTCAAGCCAGCTAGCTCAAGCTCAAGCTCAAGCTAGCTAGCTAGCTCAAGCACAAGCTTGCTAGCTAGCTCAAGCTCAAGCTAGCTAGCTCAAGCTCAAGCTAGCTAGCTCAAGCTCAAGCTAGCTAGCTCAAGCTCAAGCTCAAGCTAGCTAGCTAGCTCAAGCACAAGCTTGCTAGCTAGCTCAAGCTCAAGCTAGCTAGCTCAAGCTCAAGCTAGCTAGCTCAAGCTCAAGCTAGCTAGCTAGCTCAAGCTCAAGCTCAAGCTAGCTAGCTCAAGCTCAAGCTCAAGCTAGCTAGCTGGCTCAAGCTCAAGCTAGCTAGCTAGCTCAAGCTCAAGCTAGCTAGCTAGCTCAAGCTCAAGCTAGCTAGCTCAAGCTCAAGCTCAAGCTAGCTAGCTAGCTCAAGCTAGCTAGCTAGCTCAAGCTCAAGCTAGCTAGCTAGCTCAAGTTCAAGCTAGCTAGCTAGCTCAAGCTCAAGCTAGCTAGCTAGCTCAAGCTCAAGCTAGCTAGCTCAAGCTCAAGCTAGCTAGCTCAAGCTCAAGCTAGCTAGCTAGCTCAAGCTCAAGCTCAAGCTAGCTAGCTCAAGCTCAAGCTCAAGCTAGCTAGCTAGCTCAAGC
>NW_027452624.1:0-7500 GCF_964194025.1 Convolutriloba macropyga | reverse complement strand
CCTCACCACACAAAGTAGTGCAATTCATAAAAATTACACTGTTCACTTTCATTTCGCGTGTGCGCTTTCAATGAGCGACAACACTTGCAAGCAACTCACACTCCTTGGTCCGTGTTTCAAGACGGGCTGTAGAGAGCATTGAATAGGAAGTTGAGGTCAGACAGGCAATCAAGATCAATTTATCTCATTTTGTTTAGAATCAACAAGAAGAATTCCGAGGAAAACTTCTGCTCGATTCATTAACAAGATTTGCCAAAAGACGACAACTACACTACTCGGTAGCCGAGAATATAATATCAAGGCATTGAGTATGGTAACGCTCACTCCAGTTCCCCTTCAACAGTTTCACGTACTTTTCACTCTCTCTTCAGAGTGCTTTTCAACTTTCCCTCACGGTACTTGTTTACTATCGGTCTCGCTTTATAATTAGCTTTTGGAGAGACATATCTCCAGCTTCGAGTTGCACTTTCAAACAACTCTACTCATAGGAATGAGCCATTATGACTGGTATCGAAAATGACCTTTACAGGATTTTCACCTTCTTTGATGCTACTTTCCAGTAGACATCAGGACAAATTCACCAGTCTAGCATCAAACCATACCGGACACCGAGAAATGTTGCCATTTCTCTTCCCGATGAGCTTTTCCCTGTTCATTCGCCATTACTAAGGGATTCTCAGTTGATTTCTTTTCCTCCCCTTACTGATATGCTTAAGTTAAGGGGGTTCTCTCGCCCAATTCAGGTTATGTAGTTGATTGTCTCTTAATTGGTTCACTGACCAATATGAGACAGAAACCGATTCAGCAGTTTTGTTCGCTACTACTATCAAACACAGGTCGAAGTTTCCATTCAGTCATTAATTCCAACTTTCAAATGTTGTTGTTTCAGCTTTCGCTTACTAGAAGCAACATAATACTCGCTGCAATACAGACCTCGGGAAACCCTCACCGTGAATAAGGTTCACTCACATATTTCACTACATTTTGCGTGGGATTGGAGATGAGGCTACTCGTTCTTGCTCAGTACTAGGCTGAAAATTAACGAAACTTCGTTACAAACGTTCACATGTTGATGTTTCCGCTTTCGCGTACTCAAAACAACATAATACTAGTCTTTGTAATTTAGTTTCATAATTTCAACTGTTCTCATGCAGAATTTTTGCTCATTCTTATCCCAAATTTTGACCTGGCTACTAGTTACACTCCTTGTACTTATTGCAAAATGACCACAAATTTCAACAGCTTTCACATGTTGCTGTTTCGGCTTTCGCTTACTACAGTCAACATAATACTCGTTGCAAAATAAGTGCTCGGCATCTGCAATTTTCCAAAGACGAAGTTTCGCCAGTTCAATTTTCGCTCGCCAATTATGGCTACTAATTCACACGGTACTGAGCTCAACAACATTAAATTTGTTCAGCAAGACTTTCACATGTTGATGTTTTGGCTTTCGCCTACTAGAAGCAACATAATACTCGTCTTGTTAGCTCATTCAATGAGAATAGCTTTTCCCGTTGAGAATTTTTGCCTTCAATTGGCGTTGTAGTGAGTTTGGCTACTCAGATCACCAAATACTTGTGACAATTCGAACCAGAAATGTTTTCAATTTTCACATGCTGATGTTTCGGATTCAACCTACTAGAAGCAGCATAATACTTGTATTCAACAATTTCTGTATCAAATCCCAGTTTTCTCTGGTGCATCTTTGCCAAACTATTCCAAACTGCCTGAGTCTGAATACCAATTACAGGTACTAGTAAATGCACGTTACTAAGGACTATATAGTTCTAGGTTACTGTACACAACGACGTTCACATGTTGATGTTTCAGCTGCCGCTTACTAGAAACAACATAATACTTATCGTGCATACCTTTCCATAACTTGTCCTTTTCAGATGCATTAGTTTCCCTTTGTCTTGGCTTCTACAGTCAGACTGGCTACTAGTAACAGCACAGTACTAATCACATATCGTTCTACAGTTTGCAGACAACTTTCACATGTTGATGTTTCAGCTTTCGCCTACTAGAAACAACATAATACTCGCTGTATACATTTGTAGTTCTCTATGTAACTTTCATGTGAAGAAGTTTCGCCAGTCTTTTTGACTGTCTCAAATCTGAGTCATGCTTAGGCTACTAGTTGCTTCATAGTACTTATCGCCTCGAGATCATTGAACAAAACTTGATTTTCACATGTTGCTGTTTCAGCTTCCGCTTACTAGAAACAACATAATACTAGTCTCATTAAGTTCCGTCTCTTTGCAATTTTCTTATGAAGAAAATTCGCCATCACAATGACTCCAGCAGTTCTTGATCAAGGAATGCAATCATTGATCAGAATGCTATTATTTGAATCGGTTCTGCTTTAAGTGTTCCAATTTTATTGGAAGCACCAACAATAGAACATCAATGTGTTCAATCGAGAGTTATATAACCCTGAATCGGACGCAGTCAACAGCCGAAGCCGAGACCGCCTTTTGCGTTAGAGAGGTCGGTAAACAAATCTTGCGATTCATACCGAATTAACACATATAGCTGTGCTCCTCTTCGTAAAGCGAGCCAAGTGATCCCCTGTTGAAGGATGTATTTGGACCAATCTAGTAGCATTTGGTTTCCAACAAGCTCTCCCAAGTTAGCTTACTTATTGGGCTTTTCAACCAATTCGGTTGGCTACAAGCATCATCAAAGTACTAGCCACAGTTTGATCGCAAAATTCTACGACTTTCACATGTTGATGTTTCGGCTTGCGCTTAGCCTACTATAAGCAACATAATACTAGTCATATCATAGAGCGTGATCAGCTTGTGACGTTCTCATGATGAAGTTTCACCAACAGTGTCTCACTTCGAGCTTAAATCCAGCTACTAGTAACTACACAGTACTGACTGCAACGATAACTTTTATCTATACCTTTCACATGCTGCGCTTTCGGCCAGGGCCTACTAACGTCAACATAATACTCGATATAAACTTTTGTTCATGATGCAGCTTCCCCATGCAGAAGTTTCGCCTTCAAATGCTCTCTTGGCCATATGACGTAAGAAAAGGTTACTAGTAACATCACAGTACTAGCCACAGTTTGATTGCAAAATTCTACGACTTTCACATGTTGATGTTTCGGCTTGCGCTTAGCCTACTAGAAGCAACATAATACTAGTCATATCATAGAGCGTGATCAGCTTGTGACGTTCTCATGATGAAGTTTCACCAACAGTGTCTCATTTCGAGCTTAAATCCAGCTACTAGTAACTACACAGTACTGACTGCAACGCTAACTTTTATCTATACCTTTCACATGCTGCGCTTTCGGCCAGGGCCTACTAACGTCAACATAATACTCGATATAAACTTTTGTTCATGATGCAGCTTCCCCATGCAGAAGTTTCGCCTTCAAATGCTCTCTTGGCCATATGACGTAACACAAGGTTACTAGTAACATCACAGTACTAGCCACAATTTGATCGCAAAATTCTACGACTTTCACATGTTGATGTTTCGGCTTGCGCTTAGCCTACTATAAGCAACATAATACTAGTCATATCATAGAGCGTGATCAGCTTGTGACGTTCTCATGATGAAGTTTCACCAACAGTGTCTCACTTCGAGCTTAAATCCAGCTACTAGTAACTACACAGTACTGACTGCAACGATAACTTTTATCTATACCTTTCACAGCGCTTTCGGCCAGGGCCTACTAACGTCAACATAATACTCGATATAAACTTTTGTTCATGATGCAGCTTCCCCATGCAGAAGTTTCGCCTTCAAATGCTCTCTTGGCCATATGACGTAAGAAAAGGTTACTAGTAACATCACAGTACTAGCCACAGTTTGATTGCAAAATTCTACGACTTTCACATGTTGATGTTTCGGCTTGCGCTTAGCCTACTAGAAGCAACATAATACTAGTCATATCATAGAGCGTGATCAGCTTGTGACGTTCTCATGATGAAGTTTCACCAACAGTGTCTCATTTCGAGCTTAAATCCAGCTACTAGTAACTACACAGTACTGACTGCAACGCTAACTTTTATCTATACCTTTCACATGCTGCGCTTTCGGCCAGGGCCTACTAACGTCAACATAATACTCGA
Source organism: Convolutriloba macropyga (assembly GCF_964194025.1). Taxonomy (NCBI): domain Eukaryota; kingdom Metazoa; phylum Xenacoelomorpha; order Acoela; family Convolutidae; genus Convolutriloba; species Convolutriloba macropyga. The sequence goes on along the minus strand of NW_027452624.1, from coordinate 3,406 downwards.
TATAAACTTTTGTTCATGATGCAGCTTCCCCATGCAGAAGTTTCGCCTTCAAATGCTCTCTTTGGCCATATGACGTAACACAAGGTTACTAGTAACATCACAGTACTAGCCACAATTTGATCGCAAAATTCTACGACTTTCACATGTTGATGTTTCGGCTTGCGCTTAGCCTACTAGAAGCAACATAATACTAGTCATATCATGGAGCGTGATCAGCTTGTGACGTTCTCATGATGAAGTTTCACCAACAGTGTCTCATTTCGAGCTTAAATCCAGCTACTAGTAACTACACAGTACTGACTGCAACGATAACTTTTATCTATACCTTTCACATGCTGCGCTTTCGGCCAGGGCCTACTAATGTCAACATAATACTCGATATAAACTTTTGTTCATGATGCAGCTTCCCCATGCAGAAGTTTCGCCTTCAAATGCTCTCTTGGCCATATGACGTAACACAAGGTTACTAGTAACATCACAGTACTAGCCACAATTTGATCGCAAAATTCTACGACTTTCACATGTTGATGTTTCGGCTTGCGCTTAGCCTACTAGAAGCAACATAATACTAGTCATATCATAGAGCTTGATCAGCTTGTGACATTCTCATGATGAAGTTTCACCAACAGTGTCTCATTTTGAGCTTAAATCCAGCTACTAGTAACTACACAGTACTGACTGCAACAATAACTTTTATCTATACCTTTCACATGCTGCGTTTTCGGCCAAGGCCTACTAACGTCAACATAATACTCGATATAAAATTTTGATCATGATGCAGCTTTCCCATGCAGAAGTTTCGCCTTCAAATGCTCTCTTGGCCATATGACGGAACACCAGGTTACTAGTAACATCACAGTACTAGCCACAGTTTGATTGCAAAATTCTACGACTTTCACATGTTGATGTTTCGGCTTGCGCTTAGCCTACTAGAAGCAACATAATACTAGTCATATCATAGAGCGTGATCAGCTTGTGACGTTCTCATGATGAAGTTTCACCAATAGTGTTTCATTCGAATTGGTTCTGCTTTAAGCTCTCCAATTGTTTTGGATGAACCAGTTTTGCCCTTCGAAGCCACTTTTGTGAGCTTTTGTGGGTCTTTACCAAGAGGATATACCTCAAGGCCTCTTTCAATTCCTTTAAGTTCTTTCAACTCCTTTACAGTTTCTAGGTTCACATAGCTGCAAACCTTATTTCTAGTTTTAAGTCTGGCCAACTTGGGGAGAGTTGGTGCAGACCGTGACCAATTCTAGTAGGATGCCACAACAAGAATGTGATCAACTTAGCTTGTCGATGAACCTGCCCCACATTCAAACAACTCTATCGCCTTTTCCTCGTATAGTTATATGCGAGGGCCTCTCATAGAGAGCGCTGTTAGCAACCTTTTCCACATAGACGATAAAGTTGTGAGTGTTTTGCACATGGCTGTTGTCATCACCACGTGACGAGTCAACTCAGCTTGACTCTCTACACTCCGACAAGCTTTGCACATACGCCTTTAGTTCAGTATGTGTCTTTAATCTGACTCCGGTGCCTCAAGCCGGAAAAATTGTCAGATTATGATCATTATCGGTTAGTCATTCCCGATGCAAGATCGTATCGTACTGTCTTTGTCTACCTCCAGATTCCGAAGAACAGGAGGAGACTCTCCCAGACCTACATATCTGGGAGAATGTTCAGAGGGCGAGAAGCTGTGGATTACTCTCCCCTAAGAACTGACTAAACTTTACCCTCGTCCAAGGTAAGTTTATTTTAGCTAGCCTTCTATGTAAAGGATCTGAGGCTAAGCTGTGTTTTTTTCGAGCCTTTGGCTCGGAGCAAGTTCAGTGGGCGCCCCGAGTAGCTCAACTCTTTCCCACTGAACAGCGCAACGCTCTGTCACTCGCTGGGATTTTTGCGTGTCGGTTCTAACCACGCGACTTGTGGACCTTTTTAGGCCTTTCTCATTCACAAGTCTATAGCTGGGCTTCTATAACCCAGCTTCTGAGATCTAGATAGCTGCAGTTCTGCTAGGCTGCTTTTGCTAACTAGTCTCCCTTTAAGCAGTCCCTTGCCATGACTGCTGAACTATGTATCCACACAAGTAGTTTTTGAGCTCGATACATAATTCGAGATTGGTTGCCAAGCAATCTCTAGCGACAGAGCGTCATGCGCACTACAGACATGGCCTCTACCAGCAGCCATGCCCGAAGGAATCAATCACTGATCCTTCCGCAGGTTCCCCTACGGAAACCTTGTTACGACTTTTACTTCCTCTAGACAATTAAGCTCGATCCGCTTCATCCCGTTGCCGGAGACCGAAGTCCCAACAGTAGGAATTTGCAATTCTTGCTTAACTATCCAATCAGTAGTAGCGACGGGCGGTGTGTACAAAGGGCAGGGACGTAATCCCTATGAGTTGTTGACTCATAAGTACCAGGAATTCCTGGTTCACGTCTGCAAGTTACAACAGACGATCCCCTTGAAGCGCTGTACTTTTCTCTGATTGCCCAGTCCATTTCGGACCAAGGGCTGAGTACTCAATCTAAAAGTACACAGTGTAGCGCGCGTGCAGTCCAGAACATCTAAGGGCATCACAGACCTGTTTATAGCCTCACTTCATCTGCGGTATTTAATTCCGCATAGTTCCTCTAAGAAGTGTTTGAATTCACATATAGTGAATTTCATTATTTAGATGGAGAAGATCTCGTTCGTTATTCGGAATTAACCAGACAGATCACTCCACTAACTAAGAACGGCCATGCACCACCGCCCATATAATCATGAAAGATATTCAATCTGTCAATCCTTAAGATGTCTGGACCGGGTGAGTTTTCCCGTGTTGAGTCAAATTAAGCCGCAGGCTCCACTCCTGGTGGTGCCCTTCCGTCAATTCCTTTAAGTTTCGATTTTGCAACCATACTTCCCCCGGAACCAATAAACTTTGGTTTCCCCGGTTAATCTCTTGCCAAGTCAAGATCGACTTTGACAAATTGTAGGTTGGTATAGTTTATGGTCAGAATTACGAGGGTATCTAATCCTCTTCAATACTCTGACTTTCGTTCTTGATTAATGAAAACATTCTTGGCAAATGCTTTCGCAGTAGTTTTGTCTTGCCACGATCCAAGAATTTCACCTCTAACGTAGCAATACAAATGCCCCCGTCTGTTCCTTTCAATCATTACCGCACTCAGCCAACCGGCATCAATCGAGTAGCGGGTCATTCTCCATTATTCCATGCTTTATTATTCGATCCCAAAGGATGCTTTGAACACTCTAATTTTCTCAGGGTGAAAACACCGTTTCCACAGTTCGTCACATTTAAGTGCAAACTATTTCTTCGATGCGAAGGATGAGCGGAACGAGTCAACAGATTTAACTGAAGACCATGTTGCCGTTCTACTCAAACAGATCCAACTATGAG
>NW_027452623.1:0-25113 GCF_964194025.1 Convolutriloba macropyga | reverse complement strand
ACTTTCTCGCAATGATAATGGGTATATATACAGCTGATTCTAATTAGTTAAAAACTCTTTTTATTCCGCTACCAATAAACCAATAAACCAATAAACCAAAAACCAATAAACCAACAGGTTATGGGCACAGCAATTTTCTAAGTCATAAAACTAATTTCTATCACTAAACTAATTTGTTGTTGATAGTTATAATCCTTGTCTGCTTAAAAACCTTTTTCCACTGCTCTTTTGCCTGCTCAAATTACAATGGATCAACAGACAATGAAACTGCTGCCCTACACAGGAAAAACAAAGGACTTTCCAATCTGGAGCACGAGATTTTTTGGCAAAGATGCAGACAAGGGACTCTACAAACCACTATTTGAACAGAGGAGCAACCCAGTGAGACTGCACCACTAGTCAATGGGGCGAGCAATGATGAGAAGAAGAACCACAAGTTGCTGAGCGCATGCTTAATAGAAGGAAGTTGTAGACATCAAGGAGCAACGGGACATTGTGTGGTGCCTCATTAACAAATCTCATGCTGATGAGACATGACTGTGTGGGAGATGACGGCATAGGAGAAGGAGCTAAAGCTTGGAAGCTTTTGCGAGAGATATTTCATGGTGTGGAGACGCCAACAGTGATGACTTTGGTGACACAACTTGCTCGACTGCAGCTCGCGGATTCTGAGGATTTGGTTAATTTTTTTCATCAGAGGAGAGGAGTTGCTCTCAAGGTTACGAGAAGTAGGGGGACGCAGTCTCAGAGACCCTCTTCAACGCCTTGGTCATACCTCAATGGTCTGCGAATGAGATATGAAAGTTTTGTTATACAGGAAAGCTTCAACCCGGCAACTAACTGCACCGAGTTGAGGAAAAAGCTGCAAAAATTCCATGAGAGCACACCACAGAGGCACAAGGGACAAAGTGGTTCAGTGGCACTGGCAGTGAAAGAAGGTGACCTTAAGGAGGGACCCAAGAAAGGAAAACTGTTTTATGTTTGGGATCCCTGGACATTTTGCCAAAGACTGCAGGAGAAAGGAGACAGCACAAAGCAGCAAGTGTGGTGAGAAAGGTCACCTAGACAGGGCATACAGGAGACTAAGATATGGAGGCAAACATGAGTCAGTGGCAATGGATCCAACAGTGACTTCACCAGACGAGGAACTCTGAGCAGATCTTACCCATTGGAAGAGAGCAGGCTTGCTAGTGGACTGTGGTTGTACAGATCACATAGTGACGAACATTGATGCGTTTCTGGACTTTGTGCTCATTTAATCAGTGGTCAGAAGTCCCAACGGAGAGGCTTCCAAAGTGGTGGGCAGACGCTGTGTGAGGATCATTATACCCTCAAACATAGGGGAATTCCAATTCGAACTCAAAAATGTTTTGTATCTGCCTGTTTATTTTTCAAACCTCTCATCAGTCTCAAGAGGCACAGAGTGAGGACATAGCTTCACTTTCGAGAAAAAGAATTGCTGCAAGAAATTTCAGAAGGGAACGCGGTTAAAATCAACACAAGAAAGTAATTTGCTTTACTTATCTTGCGTTGCGGCGTTCTAGAAGTCAAGATGAGTTCCAACAGCGTGAAACTTGACAGTGCATGGAAGTGGCACAGACGATTGGGTCATTTGAATCAAGCGGATGTGGTCAGGAATGCACCAGAAACGGTGGGGGAACCCGATGATGTATGCAATGTGTGCACAGTGGCCATGGTCGCAAAGACTCCAGTACAAGGAGTGGCAGAGAGCCAAGCAGAAGAGACGCTGGAGAGGGTGTTCACAGACGTGATGGGACCTTTCAGAGTAGAGTCACTGTAAGGGTTCCAGTTCTGCATTGTGTTCGCAGACCAATACACGATGATTGTATTTGTGGACTTCCTTGAGGCAAGGAGTGAAGCACTGGCCAGCCTGAAGAAGTTTGTTCTCAGTGTGGGGACGTACAACAAGATGACACAAGACAACGCAAAGAACAGTCTCTCAGATATACTGTTTAGATGCAGGCACTCTACAGGATAGGACCATATTAGAAACGCCACAACAGAATGGATTATCTGAGAGCCTCAACAGGACACTGCTGGAGATGGCAAGGTGCTTGCTCATTGACTCGGGTCTTCCCAAAATGATGTGGGGAGCAGCAATTCTCTACGCAACAAGGATCAGGAACTTGGTTGTGAGACAAGGAGATATAAAATGTTGATGCGAGGCATAAAACCATTGCTTTCAATGAGCAAATTATCTATTTTTTGGTTGCACAGTCTTCATAAGGAAGAGGGACGTCAGCAAACTGGAACCCAAGGCACTGGAAGGAAAGACTGTGGGTAACACTGAAGGAGACAACGGATACCTGGCGTACGTACCCAACACTTGCAAGGTGGCGGCAGTTCGAGATGTGATTATCAAGGAGTCCGAAGTGTGCTCAATCCTTGACAACACAGAGACACCCGACCTACTAGATGAGGGGTCACTGCAAACTGCAACTGGGGATCTGCACCCAGATGATGGTCATCAGGACGTTGGCAACAAGGAAGAGCAGAGCAGATCTACTGCATTAAAGGAGGAGTGGCATGACGCAGAGAGCGTTAACACTTAAGAAACGGCACTGTGACAAGATGCCTCGGACGTTAAAGAAGCAGCACCAGACGAATAATCTACTGAAACAAGAGGGAGTTTCAGAGACTCAGAGTTGATGGAGGACAGTGACATAGAGGACTTCTCATAGTCTTCGCAGAGACACTGGAGCAAGCGGACAGGGAAGAGCCCAGACAAGAGACACGAGCGAAGAATGTTCCGCAATTTTTTGGAGAAGTCAGGACCCATCTTGCTGTGACTTAGGATGACTATGTGGAACCCAAACCAGTCTACGAAGCCAAGCAGATGACGATTGGGACCAGTGGAACCGGGCAATAAAGGACGATGTCAAAGCACTCAAGAAAACGAGACTTGGAACCTAGTGAGACCACCCACAGTCAGGGACGCAAATGAGCCTACAAAGTAAAATTGGGATCCAGTGGTCAAGTCGACAAGTACAAAGCACAATATGTGGCAAAAAAATTCAAATAAGTGGAAGGACTGGACTACTTTGAGATTTTTGCGCCTACCTGTAAGCCAAAGACATTCAGGACTCTACTTCAACTATCAGCGAAGCAGGGCCAAGTGATGCACCAGTTTGATGTCAAGACGGTTTTCCTGCACTCACCTATCGAGGAAAAATTGTATCTGGAACAGCCACTGGAGTTTGTAAAACATGGATCAGATGGACATAAGTTAGTATGTTGACTGAACAAATCAATTTATGGTTTGAAAACAGTCAGCTGACAACTGGTATAAGGAACTGGCAATTTTTCCTTCTGAGACAGGGGTTCACCAGAAGCAGGAACGATCATTGCTTGTTCGCAAGAGCAGAGACAGAGGGTCACACCTTCATCTTGGTCTGGGTTGATGACATCGTAGTAGCATCAAGAAGCATGACAATGATCTCCCGCGTCGAAAAAGCCTTTGAGGCAAGATTTCATATGGAAGACAGAGGGAGATTGCCCTGGTTCCTGGGTCTAAGAATTAGACGAGCAGAGGGCAAAGTTTTAGTTGACCATGACAAGAACACTACATAGAAACAATGCTTGAGCGGTTTCAAATGGATCATTGCAAACCCTAAAGAACTCCAGTTTATTCGAATTTGAAACTTCAGACAGCTTAGAACGGAGACGAGGAAGTGGACAAGAGGATCTACAGAAGCTTGGTTGGACCACTTGTGTATTCGGCCAAACAAATGAGGCCAAACATCATGTTCACAGTCAACATTCTGTCCAGTCACTTGAATGCACCTATATAGTTCAAATTATATAATAAATTATTCAAACAGTATATATTCAAATTATATATATATATATATATATATATGAAAATATATTTATATATATATATATATATATATATATATATATATATATATATTCAAATAGTAGAATATATTCAAACTTTGTTGACCTGGAAACATCGATGATATTATCTCTCCTCAAGTCGTCAGAGCATTCCTTGTAAACATCCACATATTTAGTTGCTAAGATTTGAAACTAAATTATTTTGAGATTTATTGTCTGCTTTTATCTAAATTTGATAATAGACATATCAAAAACACTTCCGGAAAAATGAAAGTGTTTAAAACTTATTGCCAAACGAATGGTTTGATGCTCTGCAGCATAAAATAAAAAAATGTTTTTCAGCAATAATATGGTTGCTGTTAAGTAATTTTTGTTCTCAAAGCTGTTGATTTCAAAAAACGGTTACAAGAAACTACTGTATCATAGCAGTTTTGAAATAAAAATTGACGGAATTAGAAAAAATAGATTCTCTTACTCAAATTTTCAGCTGCTTTTACAGCAAATTTGATAAGTTGAACAATTTGATAAATTTGAAAATTTTGATGTATAAGATATAGTTAATTCAAAATTGTGTAAAAATATAAATCTTATTTTTTAAGCTGATTGTACGAAGCTTCTGATATCAACATTCGGTTCAAATTGGTGAATCTAGATAGTTAATGTCAGAGTGAGATTTTTTTGATGTATTGAATGATTATGATACCACCGGAAAGGTCAACGAATTCTTAGAAAATTGTAAATGCATACCATCTAAAAGCAAACCATATTTGGTAACCCTTTCAGAGACTCAGAGTTGCTGGAGGACAGTGACATAGAGGACTTCTCATAGTCTTCGCAGAGACACTGGAGCAAGCGGACAGGGAAGAGCCCAGACAAGAGACACGAGCGAAGAATGTTCCGCAATTTTTTGGAGAAGTCAGGACCCATCTTGCTGTGACTTAGGATGACTATGTGGAACCCAAACCAGTCTACGAAGCCAAGCAGATGACGATTGGGACCAGTGGAACCGGGCAATAAAGGACGATGTCAAAGCACTCAAGAAAACGAGACTTGGAACCTAGTGGAGACCACCCACAGTCAGGGACGCAAATGGGCCTACAAAGTAAAATTGGGATCCAGTGGTCAAGTCGACAAATACAAAGCACAATATGTGGCAAAAAAAATTCAAATAAGTGGAAGGACTGGACTACTTTGAGATTTTTGCGCCTACCTGTAAGCCAAAGACATTCAGGATTCTACTTCAACTATCAGCGAAGCAGGGCCAAGTGATGCACCAGTTTGATGTCAAGACGGTTTTCCTGCACTCACCTATCGAGGAAAAATTGTATCTGGAAACAGCCACTGGAGTTTGTAAAACATGGATCAGATGGACATAAGTTAGTATGTTGACTGAACAAATCAATTTATGGTTTGAAACAGTCAGCTGACAACTGGTATAAGGAACTGGCAATTTTCCTTCTGAGACAGGGGTTCACCAGAAGCAGGAACGATCATTGCTTGTTCGCAAGAGCAGAGACAGAGGGTCACACCTTCATCTTGGTCTGGGTTGATGACATCGTAGTAGCATCAAGAAGCATGACAATGATCTCCCGCATCGAAAAAGCCTTTGAGGCAAGATTTCATATGGAAGACAGAGGGAGATTGCCCTGGTTCCTGGGTCTAAGAATTAGACGAGCAGAGGGCAAAGTTTTAGTTGACCATGACAAGAATACTACATAGAAACAATGCTTGAGCGGTTTCAAATGGATCATTGCAAACCCTAAAGAACTCCAGTTTATTCGAATTTGAAACTTCAGACAGCTTAGAACGGAGACGAGGAAGTGGACAAGAGGATCTACAGAAGCTTGGTTGGACCACTTGTGTATTCGGCCAAACAAATGAGGCCAAACATCATGTTCACAGTCAACATTCTGTCCAGTCACTTGAATGCACCTATATAGTTCAAATTATATAATAAATTATTCAAACAGTATATATTCAAATTATATATATATATATATATATATATATATATATATATATATTAATATATATATATATATATATATATATATATATATATATATATATATTCAAATAGTAGAATATATTCAAACTTTGTTGACCTGGAAACATCGATGATATTATCTCTCCTCAAGTCGTCAGACCCTTCCTTGTAAACATCCACATATTTAGTTGCTAAGATTTGAAACTAAATTATTTTGAGATTCATTGTCTGCTTTTATCTAAATTTGATAACAGACATATCAAAAACAGTTCCGGAAAAATGAAAGTGTTTAAAACTTATTGCCAAACGAATGGTTTTGATGCTCTGCAGCATAAATAAAAAATGTTTTTCAGCAATAATATGGTTGCTGTTAAGTAATTTTTGTTCTCAAAGCTGTTGATTTCAAAAAACGCTTACAAGAAACTACTGTATCATAGCAGTTTTGAAATAAAAATTGACGGAATTAGAAAAAATAGATTCTCTTACTCAAATTTTCAGCTGCTTTTACAGCAAATAAGTTGAACAATTTGATAAATTTGAAAATTTTGATGTATAAGATATAGTTAATTCAAAATTGTGTAAAAATATAAATCTTATTTTTTAAGCTGATTGTACGAAGCTTCTGATATCAACATTCGGTTCAAATTGGTGAATCTAGATAGTTAATGTCAGAGTGAGATTTTTTTGATGTATTGAATGATTATGATACCACCGGAAAGGTGAACGAATTCTTAGAAAATTGTAAATGCATACCATCTAAAAGCAAACCATATTTGGTAACCCTTGCGATCCCCACTGTAGATCATGGTGCTAAGGTTAGTTTTGTATCTTGACATTCTCATACTGATAATGGGTATGTATACAGCTGATTTTTGAGTCATTTTTCATCCCCAAAATCAAATCAACGTCTTGATCTAATAATCAGATCTGTCCTGTAAATCGTTAATTTCTACTGTAAGATATCATTCTTGTTATTTTCTCATTTTGAGAAAATTAAATTTTTTACTTATTTAAAAACGCTTTTTATTCCGCTTGCAAAAACTCATAACGCAAGAAGAGTCGAACAAAATTTTTAAAAACTTCAAAAAATTTTCTTTATTGCTGCTGAAATTTTGTTTAGTACTTTTAAAGCTTGCTTTTGAAGTATGATCTTTTAAAAGCTTGAAAAACAAACAACTGCAAATATTGACTATTAGTATCCAAATTTCGGCAAAGAAGCGTTCAAGAAATCTTTTCAAAAGTCATCTACCAACAAGTACAACTTAATGACACAACAAAGACTTGTTGTTTAAATATTAAAAACGGGACAACATGTTTTTTTTATTTTCAATCACAACAGGCCATTCTATACTCAATGAAATTATAAGAAGAAAAACGATCGACGATTGAAAATTTAGAAAAAAATAGAGCATAAGTCTAGAGCTAGGTGACGCGCTATTTAATTCTGGTCCATCTGTTCATTGCAATAAAGCAAAAAAAATATATTTAGTTGTTTATAGAAAGTTGTTCAATTTCAGGTTGTTTCCTAATTCGCTGTCTGAAAACTGCTTCGCGAAACCGGAATTCTATGGGAGTTTGCTGATATCTTAGCTACCTCGAACAATGCCTCACGAAAAGAAAAGTTTTCCTTCTCTCTAAAAAGATCAAAGCTACAAAAAAAATATTTTTTGGCAGATTTTGTTTTTTGATGGGTAATTACATGTATAATTTTCTGATAGCATTAGTAGCATTTGAAATAAAATTTTATGTATCACTAAATATTGCGTTGGAATAAGTTTGCTTTATTTGATGGTGAATAACACAGAATTTTAATTGCTATATTTTCCTTATACATATAACATCAATAGTACAGGTAACTTTTGTTTAAATTTTACGAATAGTTTTTTCACTGACAAATTTGTCGGTCAATGATTTGTTGGTCATTTTGGTCATAGATAATTAAGCAGATGTTTCGATAAAAACAAAGCGTTATACTTGATAGAACCATTAAAAACTCAAGACTAAATGATGCAAAACTTACCAAAAAAACACCCCAATGATACCAAAAGAGATATAAAAATGATTTGGGGTGCGCCCTTCATTTTACTTAATTATAAATTAAAATTTAATTGAATTATTCTATGCACATGTTAACTTTTTTTTGAACATATATATATATATATATATATATATATATATATATATATATTTTATATATATATATATATATATATATATATATATATATATGGCTTTCAATTTCAATCGGATCGTTCTTTTTCTGATTTTTTCCTCTGAAAAAAGTATTGGGAAAATTGAATTGAATCTTAGGGCATTTATTCCCTTAGCCAGAATACCAGCTCTGTTTTTCAAATTATTTCCTTCTACCTTATCTTCAAGAACTGGTGTTCTTGATACGGTTATTGTAACTACCCGGTTCGAGAGCGAATGGTTATCTTGTAAGAACTTGCAAGTTTCTTGCAAAAGATGGTTAATTTGTAAGATTTTGTACGTTTCTTGCAAAAGATGGTTAATTTGTAAGAACTTGCAAATCGAAAGGTTAACTTGTAAGAACTTGCAAAATGAATGGCTAACTTGAAATATTTTTGCAAGTTCGTTCCGGTCGAGCACAACTCTTATTGGTTAATTCAATTTAACTTTCAGTCATTTAACGTAGAAAGCGCGTAGGAGTTAGTTGCTCTGTTTGGAAAACATAATACAATTCGACCTAATAAGACAAAATAGTTACTTTTCGAATTTATCAATTCAAGAGAGATCCTTTTGCAATTCCATTAAAAAACCGTAGATCTCAATTAGCTTCTCAGCAATTGCTTTTTTTTAAAATTTTCCCAAAATATTGACTTTTATTGAATTTTTAAATCCACACGTCAGCATTTTCACAAAATATTTTAGTGGCCTTTTATTGTTATATAATTTTTTTATAATTTCAATTCCAAATTTTCCGTATTCTATAATTTCCAAACATCCGTTTACATTCATTTCTTGCAACGCTTTTTTACGGTTTGCGCGCGTGTGTGTGTGTGTGTGTGTGTTTGTGTGTGTATGTGTGTGTGTGTGTGTGTGTGTGTGTGTGTGTGTGTGTGTGTGTGTGTGTGTGTGTGTGTGTGTGCGAATGGTTAACTTGTAAGTCGAATGGTTAACTTGTGAGCGCCTTGTAAGTCGAAAGTTTAACTTGTAAGAATTTGTAAGTCAAATGGTTAACTTGTAAGAACTTGCAAGTTTTTGGAAGAACTTGTCACTTGCAAGTTCTTACAAGTTAACCATTCGGCCTCGACCCGGGTAGAACACAAATATTGAAAGTGCTTAACAAAATTTTCTCCGTATACATAATTATTTGTTTTTTAATGTACTAAAATTTACGTGTAAGGAGAAAAATTTGTTAGACAGTTCCAATATTTGCATTCTGGTTGTAGAAACCGTATCAACAACACCGGTTATGAAAATATTGTAGAATGAATGCTTAAACTAACAAAGCTGAAAAAAACAGTGGTTCATGGCCAGACTTATGCGTGTTCATGACGTGCGTTTTTCGATTTTTCAAGACTATGCAAATTTGAACGCACAACGCATATATATAGTAATTGAAGAAATTTTTTACTTGAAGCTGTTTTTCAAGCTGAAACTGGCTATACGTTTGACCATAGTTAGTTTTTAAAGCTTTTGAGTTAACAGCTTCGTGGAAAAGCATATGGATAGAGAAATTGTCAGTTAAAAGTTTTGTACAAATGCAACTAGGATTATTACTGTGTGGAACTCTCTTAAGCCAGCTGCAACTGGTTACACTTTTGATCACATTTCGCTATTTGGAAGTTTAGTTTAACGGTTCAATAAACAACGAGGCTCGCTATTTTGCAATGGCACAGAATTTACCGACCGCAATCTTGTCTCAATTTTCTCAATTTAACAAGTGGACAACTAATTTTACCAAAAAAAACAAATAAAAATTCGATCCAAAATTTTGGATCAATCACTATTTCAAACTGAATCTCAACATGTAAAGTAATAGGCAAGTAATATAAATAAAAATTTCATATAGAATTTAAATTCTCTTTTAAGACATATGAGTGAGTGCCGAAGAGTAAAAAATACGTCTGCTCTCAAAATTAAAATTAAATTTAGAATTTAAAGTCTGATGAATATCAAGTAGAGGTTGAACAAGGTTTATAAGCATGAGCTAAGTCACGATTGAGGATAGTCATATTTGGAAATTTATACAGCTATTTTTCTACAAAATTGTTGATCAGCTCATATGGCACCCAAATACACATGCAAAATTAAGAAACCCAAAAAATCCTAAATAAAATTCCTTTTTCATTGTAAAATTTTGTGCTCTGTTTGGAAAACATAATACAATTCGACCTAATAAGACAAAATAGTTACTTTTCGAATTTATCAATTCAAGAGAGATCCTTTTGCAATTCCATTAAAAAAGCGTAGATCTCAATTGGCTTCTCAGCAATTGCTTTTTAAAAAATTTTCCCAAAATATTGACTTTTATTGAATTTTTAAATCCACACGTCAGCATTTTCACAAAATATACACACACACACAAAACATTTCACAAAATATTTTAGTGGCCTTTCATTGTTATATAATTTTTTTATAATTTCAATTCCAAATTTTCCGTATTCTATGATTTCCAAACATCCGTTTACATTCATTTCTTGCAACGCTTTTTTACGGTTTGCGCGCGTGTGTGTGTGTGTGTGTGTTTGTGTGTGTGTGTGTGTGTGTGTGTGTGTGTGTGTGTGTGTGTGTGTGTGTGTGTGTGTGTGTGTGTGTGTGTGTGTGCGAATGGTTAACTTGTAAGTCGAATGGTTAACCTGTGAGCGCCTTGTAAGTCGAAAGGTTAACTTGTAAGAATTTGTAAGTCAAATGGTTAACTTGTAAGAACTTGCAAGTTTTTGGAAGAAAAACTTGCAAGGCGATGCATCGCCTTGTAAGAACTTGCAAGACACTTGCAAGTTCTTACAAGATAACCATTCGGCCTCGACCCGGGTAGAGCACAAATATTGAAAGTGCCTAACAAAATTTTCTCCGTATACGTAATTATTTGTTTTTTAATGTACTAAAATTTACGTGTAAGGAGAAAAATTTGTTAGACAGTTCCAATATTTGCATTCTGGTTGTAAAAACCCTATCAACAACACCGGTTATTAAAGATATGGTAGAATGAAACAATGCTTAAACTAACAAAGCTGAAAAAAAACAGTGGTTCATGGCCAGACTTATGCGTGTTCATGACGTGCGTTTTTCGATTTTTCAAGACTATGCAAATTTGAACGCACAACGCATATATATAATAATTGAAGAAATTTTTTACTTGAAGCTGTTTTTCAAGCTGGAACTGGCTATACGTTTGACCATAGTTAGTTTTTAAAGCTTTTGAGTTAACAGCTTCGTTGAAAAGCATATGGATTGAGAAATTGTCAGTTAAAAGTTTTGTACAATTGCAACTAGCATTTTTACTGTGTGGAACTCTCTTAAGCCAGCTGCAACTGGTTACACTTTTGATCACATTTCGCTATTTGGAAGTTTAGTTTAACGGTTCAATAAACAACGAGGCTCGCTATTTTGCAATGGCACAGAATTTACCGACCTGGCTGTTCCTCAACCTTGTCTCAATTTTCTCAATTTAACAAGTGGACAACTAATTTTACCAAAAAAAAACAAATAAAAATTCGATCCAAAATTTTGGATCAATCACTATTTCAAACTGAATCTCAACATGAAAAGTAATAGGCAAGTAATATAATTAAAAATTTCATATAGAAATTAAATTCTCTTTTAAGACATATGATTGAGTGCCGAAGAGTAAAAAATACGTCTGCTCTCAAAATTAAAATTAAATTTAGAATTTAAAGTCTGATGAATATCAAGTAGAGGTTGAACAAGGTTTATAAGCATGAGCTAAGTCATGATTGAGGATAGTCATGTTTGGAAATTTATACAGCTATTTTTCTACAAAATTGTTGATCAGCTCATATGGCACCCAAATATACATGCAAAAATAAGAAACCCAAAAAATCCTAAATAAAATTCCTTTTTCATTGTAAAATTTTGTGCTATGTTTGTTGAACCACTGAAAGTGAGCGCAAAAATTTCAGTATGAATAAGTTAGGACGTCATGCTAATAAGATGATTTTGCGGGTCGACAAAATAATATTGAAGGGCAAAAAAATTTTCAAAATTTTTTCTATTATTTTTGAATCAAAATTCAAAAATTATTCGCTGTCAATTAGATTTATTCAGAATTTTTAATAATGCCTCATCAAAAAGCCAACCTATCATCAATCAAAACAACTGATATGTAGAATTGTAAACAAGCAACTTTCAACAAAAGTACAAATGACTTAAAAACCAAATGCAGGCAAAACTACCCAAATTCCCCATTTTTCAACCACAAAAGCATAAATTTATGTGAACGAATAGTTTTTGAATGAATAAAGGAGATTCAGATTTGTGTCATTACAGACTAAGAACTTTTTTAGATGAGATTCAAAGGGAAAGACAAAAAATCAAAACAGTCAGAACACCAATTTCACTTTATTTTTTTAAAGTGGTGTTAAGTCATAAAAAGCATAAACTACGATCCCCTACAATTCAACATTGTCCTTCATAACACTACAGCAACCTATTGGATCTTTCATTAATTAATCTTTGACAAACATAAAGAAAAAAATTAAATTCAATTCTTTGAAATTTAAAAAAGTTTTACTTCAACAAGTTTCACTTCAACATTCAAAAAGTTTAATATCGTCTTGTAAGCGATCAGAAAAAATGATTAGTCTTTTTGAGAACAACCAAATTCAACCCAGAGACCAAATGATTGTAAATCCAAATGAACACAAATCTCTCCATTTTTTTCGAAATTAAATGGCATTAAATTCAAAAGGATCATAAACCCTCAGAAGAAAAAGGAAACCAAGTTCACTCATGCAAACTTTAAAAAATGAGATGAAATGGAGAGACAAGAAAAAATGGTCAAAAATCAAATTTCACATTTTTGAAAACTAATATTGTGTAGTCAGATAAAATCTTGGCTCTGACCTGAGGGTACTGAAGAGTGTCAGTTATTCTGGTTTCTGAAATTCTTGAAAACCATCAATCCTCATACTGTGACAAAAACTACAGACAAATGAAACATCTGTAGACAAAATTCAAAATTTTAAAATAACTCACTTTAAACAAAAAGTTACTGAGGATTCAATACCATAAACTTTTATTTGGAGATATTACGTTCGTTCAATAGACCGTGTTTTTGTTACAACTTTTGCAAGATCTCTCATAATATGATTTAGAGACGAAACAAATTGCGAAAACGTGGACAATTTTTAATGGAAACACACAGAGTCAAAGTCAACAAAATCAGAAGTTGCTTACCGACAAGTTCAGACATTTTAAGTCATTTGTACTTTTTTCAACAAAAGTACAAATGACTTAAAAACCAAATGCAGGCAAAACTACCCAAATTCACCATTTTTCAACCACAAAAGCATAAATTTATGTGAACGAATAGTTTTTGAATGAATAAAGGAGATTCAGATTTGTGTCATTACAGACTAAGAACTTTTTTTTAGATGAGATTCAAAGGGAAAGACAAAAAATCAAAACAGTCAGAACACCAATTTCACTTTATTTTTTTAAAGTGGTGTTAAGTCATAAAAAGCATAAACTACGATCCCCTACAATTCAAAATTGTCCCTCATAACACTACAGCAACCTATTGGATCTTTCATTAATTAATCTTTGACAAACATAAAGAAAAAAATTAAATTCAATTCTTTAAAATTTAAAAAAGTTTTACTTCAACAAGTTTCGCTTCAACATTCAAAAAGTTTAATATCGTCTTGTAAGCGATCAGAAAAAATGATTAGTCTTTTTGAGAACAACCAAATTCAACCCAGAGACCAAATGATTGTAAATCCAAATGAACACAAATCTCTCCTTTTTTTCGAAATTAAATGGCGTTAAATTCAAAAGGATCATAAACTCTCAGAAGAAAAAGGAAACCAAGTTCACTCATGCAAGCTTTAATAAATGAGATGAAATGGAAAGACAAGAAAAAGTGGTCAAAAATCAAATTTCACATTTTTGAAAACTATTATTGTGCAGTCTGATAAAATCTTGGCTCTGACCTGAGGGTACTGAAGAGTGTCATTTATTTTGGTTTCTGAAATTCTTGACAGCCATCAATCCTCATACTGTGACAAAACTACAGACAAATGAAACATCTGT
This sequence comes from Convolutriloba macropyga, assembly GCF_964194025.1. Classification (NCBI taxonomy): domain Eukaryota; kingdom Metazoa; phylum Xenacoelomorpha; order Acoela; family Convolutidae; genus Convolutriloba; species Convolutriloba macropyga. The sequence goes on along the minus strand of NW_027452623.1, from coordinate 11,027 downwards.
AGACAAAATTCAAAATTTTAAAATAATTGACTTTAAACAAAAAGTTACTGAGGATTCAATACCATAAACTTTTATTTAGAGATATTACGTTCGTTCAATAGACCGTGTTTTTGTTACAACTTTTGCAAGATCTCTCTTAATATTATTTAGAGACGAAACAAATTGCGAAAACGTGGACAATTTTTAATGGAAACACACAGAGTCAAAGTCAACAAAATGAGAAGTTGCTTACCGACAAGTTCAGACATCGGCATATATGCGTCATTCAGACAACTAAGTTGCATTTGTATACTCATTATTTCACTTCTTGTAATTGAAGCTCCGATGGATGCTCATGCAAAGACAGATTTGTATGGAACTAGGGGTTAATTCCAGTTGAGTTAAAATTTCCTTATTTTGCTACAATTACTATCAGAACAAATTGATCCAGAGAAATCAATTCAATTCCAATGCCTTGTTCAACACTTAAAACGACATTTTCATCGAATAATCAGCTAATTGTACCAAGCAACAAAAAAGATACAGAAATATCATTTTTCGCGTTTTCAAAATAAATTTCAACCCGTAACGTCTCTCGAGTCACAACTCCATTATTATTTAACTTTCTTGGCATACAACTAATTTTGATTTGATGATTCTCAAAGCCCCAATCTGGTTAATGTTGACTGCAGATTTTAAAAAAAAAATTAAATTCACATTGAAATTCGCATTGTCAAATCGAGGTCACAAAAAGGCAGGTAATCATCATCAATCTCATGAGTGATGTGTTTCATGATTGCCACACGCTCGTTCCTACGTTTGATTTATCAATTTACCGAAACACACAAATGCCGAAAAATAAAGAAAGAACAGTAAACAGTCCTTCAAAACCTTCCAAATTTTTAAATTTTGGTATTTAAACAGCGATAAAAAAACAACAAAGCTACTGAAAACAAGCAAGCGGAACTGATTATGATGCAGCCAAAACAATTATGATTGGCCAAAATAATTATGATTAAGTCGAAAAAACAATTATGATTGGCCAATTTTTTTCACATAATTGTCATCATTTTTGAAAAAAAAGTTTTCATGCATTTGCCTTCAAAACGACACATTCTGTTGTCCCGATTAGGTTCCCCTAGTTAATCAGATTGTCTTGTCAAGGTCACAAAATTGATCATTTAACCCGTAGACCAAATGATTGCAAAGCCAAATGAAGACAAAAGCTCTACATTTTTTTCAAAATTCAAAGCCGTCAAATTCATAGGGATCAATAGCTATCAGAAGAAAAAGATATCGAATTCATATGTGCTTCATTTCTGACTCATGCAGAATCAAATGAATAATTTTGAATAGAAAAAAAAGCAGTAAAAGCTCAAAATTCACACATTTTTTAAACAAAATAGTGTCCAGTCAAATTAACTAATGATTCTGATCTGAGGGTACTGATAAGCTTCATTTATTTTAGTTACTGAAATTAATCACACCTATCTATCCTCATACCATGACAAAACTACAGAAAAAGAAGCATCTAGAATTCAACAATATACTTTTTTTTTACCAGAACCAACAGTTTCAAAGTAATCAACGCAATAAACGAGAAATTAAAAAATTTATGATGGTTCATTTAGAGCTCATTGGAACTTCAATTAAAGCTGTCCTTGTTTTGACACCATACTAAAACAACATCAGGAACAACAAATGAACTAATTTATAAAACTTCATTGAAAATCTTTAGTTTCAAAGTCAACAAAATAATTATAGTTGCCTGAAGACCAATTCAGACTACTACCAATACAAACTAATACTCACCATTAATGCACTTGTGTCACAATTTATATACTTCGCCAGAAAACCACAAGAGAAAAAACGAAACAATTTTCAAATGGCCGCCAAAAATGAAAGCAAACCAATGGCTCTGGAAATCAAAACATAACCGACTAAGGTCGGGCGAATTTCTCTCAAACGACCGGCGAGCGGTTGTCTTAGTCAGTAGCTAGCCACGATTTAGTGAAGCTAGCTTTAGTTTAGCTGAAGGGGTGTGGGATGAGGGTAATAGATGATGACTTCATATCACAAAACAGCAGCTTAAGTGCGGCATCAACAAAAGAAATAAGGAGAGAGAGAGAGAGAGAGAGAGAGAGAAAGACAGACAGACAGACAGACAGACAGACAGACAGACAGACAGACAGACAGACAGACAGACAGACAGACAGACAGACAGACAGACAGACAGACAGACAGACAGACAGACAGACAGACAGACAGACAGACAGACAGACAGACAGACAGACAGACAGACAGACAGACAGACAGACAGACAGACAGACAGACAGACAGACAGACAGACAGACAGACAGACAGACAGACAGACAGACAGACAGACAGACAGACAGACAGACAGACAGACAGACAGACAGACAGATAGACAGACAGACAGAGAGACAGACAGACAGACTGACAGACAGACAGAGACAGAGAGATAGAGTGCGAGAGATAAAACGTGAACGAGAAAGAGAAGGAAAGAAATCCCAACCAACAGAGAGAAAGAGAGAGAGAGAGCAAGAGAATATTTTCCTTGATGAGATTCGACTCTGCGACTTCTAGCTTACTAAACTTGTTACCAATTAAAACATATAGATGAAAACTGAAATTGCAAAATTCAAAAGAACCGTTTCCACATTTCGCAGTGAAAAAAATATTATAAACCATCTTTTGTCGCTGGAGTTCTGTTATGCAACCCTTCTGCAAGACATAAAAGAATTCGTTGGCCAGTAATGATCCTTAAACACAGAAAAGAATGAAATATTCAAAAGTTTTAAAAACAATTGGAAATTTTAACAGCATCTTGCTAAAATTCCTGAAATTAATAACTTCAGAACCGTTGGATTGTTTCAAGAGACTATCCAGTATATCTATTTCAAGCCGTAATTAGATTCACTGTCTCATAAAAATCCATGACCTAAAACTAAAAAAATGAATTTTATCAAAAAATTGATAAAATCGAGTCGTTAATAAAATAACGCTTCCATTAACGCCAAAAACTATGCAGCAGCATTATCAAACCTCAGAGGAGATCTCGGGCCCCTGGAGTGGAAAAATGAGAAAAAATTTGAAAATATACAAACATGAAAAAACTGCAACAAATTTTTTAAAATATGCTTAAAATCGTTACATTAAAATCTTGAAAAACATTCTATTACATCTGGAAACTATGCAGTAAAGATGCACTCTATTAAAAAAATAGAGACCGCTAAACGACAATTGAGTTCGAAGCACAAATTAGATAAGCTGAAAAAAGAGATGATAGATTTTGTTGAGCTCAAAAAAAGGTCTTTTCTTCAGTCAACAAAAACATTCAGCACGAACAATGCTTTTAAAATGTTGAAAAGTCTAAGTGGATGCAGCTCTTTTTCCTAACGAAATGATTTATCAGGATCGGCATGCTGGATCTGATATCGAAAAAGCCAATCTATTCAATCTTTTCTTCCATTCGGTGTATAAGAAATCTTCTCTCTCTGTAGCTCCCATCGATACCCCAAGTGCCAATGTTCACCTCGGTGATTTTGTTTTTACCATCTCGGAGATCGTCAAACTACTTGAAACGTTGCCTATGAGCTCAAATGCCGTAGCGGATGGAATTCCGCCCTTTGTACTGAAGTACTGCTCTGCTTCTCTTGGGCCCTTAATTCCCTCATTGTTTTCCCGTATAATTCTTACCTGCAAATGGCCTCGGCTCTGGAAATGTGCATTTGTGACGCCGATTCATAAAAAAGAGTCCCGAAACAATATCGAAAACTACAGACCAATATCGTTGTTACCCCGATTATCCCTGGTGTTGGAAAAGCTTATTTTTGATTTTCTTTACTTGCGACTACGATACAAATTGAACAGTTGTCAGCACGGATTCCGAAGAGGGCATTCAACAATAACTCGATTGATTATTTACTTGGACGAGCTGTATTCCAATTTTGACGATAACGTCGAGCAAGTCCTAATTTACCTGGATTTTGCTAAGGCTTTTGACACTGTTAACCATGCTATTTTGCTTGACAAGTTAGCTTTATATGGCCTTGATAATAATTTTTTAAAACCCTTTTTTTTCTACTAAAGTGATAGATCGAGTAAGTGTCAATGGGACTTTATCAGATGAAATCATGGTTACTAGTGGAGTTCCTCAAGGCAGTGTCTTAGCACCGTTGCTGTTTCTTGTGTATATTGACGATATGCTGTCCGTACCAGAATTCTCAAGCTGTTTCTGCTTTGCAGACGACACAAAGTTGGCATGTGCGGGAGAAGACATTTTTAACAAATGCCAGAAAGACCTCGATAAGCTTTTTACTTGGGCTGCCGATAATGATCTTACCTTCAACGTTGACAAATATGTGTATCTTCAAGTATCTGAAAAGTGCGATAGTGGTTTGAGTATTGGGTCCAATTTGATACGAAAAGTTGACAAAACAAGTGATTTAGGCATAGAAATCTCAAGTAACTTAAAGTGGAGTATTCATGTTAGGGCCAAGCTAGCGAAAGCTCAGAGAGGTTTTAATTATCTTCGACATAATGTGCTTTACAGCTTGCTGAACAGTGTCAAGTATAATTTATATTCTGCCTGTGTTCTGTCAATTCTGCTTTATGGTTCTCAAGCGTGGTTTGCTGATATCAGCCATCTTAGATTAATAGAAAGTTTTCTTTGGAAGGGTTTACGCTGGTGCTATGGAAGGAATGACTACAGCACACTTCTTCGTGCGTCAAATAATACTCCGATATGCTATCAACTGATTGAACGCGATCTTCGCTTCTTTATTTCCATTGTTTTGGGCAATACGTGCATAAAATCCGAGGACTTTTTCTCTATCAAGACATATTCTAAAATGCTTCGAACTAACTCTCATGATCATATTGTAGTGAGCCCCACGAAAAAGCAGATGACAGCTAAATCTTTTTTTAAGCGGGTACAAATTTATGTGAATTATTTCAGCGACACTGGTAACTTCAACATCCTGAGGCCACCAGCCAACTACAAAGTTTTACTGAAAACTTTTTTCTGCACACTGCGTGCATCAAAGTTTAATCCGGACGTGACCTGTAGTTGGTCCATTGAATGCCTTTGTGCGTTTTGCCGTTATTATGTTTTGTAATTAATTTTTTTTCCCTAGTTGTAATAGCTATAGACAAATTTTCTTGTTTGTACCATATGCATAGATCTTCCTGATGTGTTGTATTAAAATCCATAAATTGGTCAATTGAAGTTTTTTACAACTACTACTACTAACCTCTTATGAAACCCTAGAGTAGAATCTTTCTTTGGCCCTTGAGGCTGGTGAAACCTAAAAATTGACAAAAATTCTCCAAAAATTTACAAGTTTTTTCAAAAAATCGCTAAAATTTAAAAGTTTTAAACTATTCCATGCCTATTAAAACTTTCAGCAAGTTAATTTTAGCAATTTCCCCTTAACTTTTATCAAACCCCTCAGGGGGTTTTCTGGCCCCTGGGTCTGGAAATACTTGAATAATGACAACAAATGTCAAAAAAATTGCAAGTTTGTCAAAAAAAAATATAGATTTCTTGTTGTTAAAATGTCGAAAACCGTTTCATTACCACTGAAAAATGTGCAAAAAAATAATATTAATCCCAAGAGGAGGTTCCTTGACACTGAAAAACATCAACAATTGACAAAAGATTTCAAAAAGCTTGAAAAAAATTGTAAAAATTAGTATAGATATGCGTGGTTTTGTTTGGATTATCAATACATATAGCTCTTAAAGACTTCATAAAAGCCACAATTGTCTTGCAAAAGACCTTCATCAACTTTAACTAGCCTTAATTTTAAAATGGTCTAACAAAAAATTCGAAAAAAGACAAAAAAACACAAAAAAATTGATACATTTTGTGCTCGAAAACTCCTAAAAATAACCTTTTATCCTTAAACTACGGCTTTTCCGGTAGCTTCATCACACTAACCACTTGAAGGACTAATAACAGCGGCTTAGTGCCTCTAAGGAAACTTAATGACCGCTGTGCGCTACCTGTTTATTCCATATTTAAGGACGAAAAGTCCAATGGGTCAGATGAAAATCGGTCAAGCGAAAAATCGCATAAAAAACGACCAACAGGACTAATATAGTTGCTACCAACTTCGTTTGAGAGCAATTAAAAATGTAGATCCAAAACCAAAATCTCTAAAAAATCGATGAGACAAAAGTATTCTAGATATTGTTTCAGTGTTACTAACAGCCGTAAATACTGAACATGTAAACATAATTGTACCACAATTATCAATGTTTTAAGAAAGTCCAAAAATGTTGACAAAATCAGTTTGAAAAGTTAAATGATCACAAAATCATTAAACCTCGATAACTCCTCGAACAGTGCAAAATTTTGAAAAAAAAAACTTTTCAACTTCATACTCTACATTTGACGGGCTTTCTATTAATACCCCTCACACCTCTCCCCATAGTTGAGCATATAGTTCCTCTCCCCACAAAAGGAGTCGGAACAAAAAAAAGTACTTCAGTACTCAGATGAGACAGAGATTTTAGGCATAAAACCCACAAAATTTTGGTCTAGAATTTTTCATTCTGTTCTCTGGCTCCTCAATAGTAATCCTCGTTACTCCCTGACAAAAATCCCTTTGAAAAAGGGGTATATTAAATCCAAAAACCATTAAAAATTGCTGGTTTGCCTTAGCGCTCGAAATTAATTTCATAACAGTAAATCAGCTCCTTTAAATATCAAACAGAGGCGTATATAAAGGTTGTTCCAAAAATGAACGTATTCGGGTTGTTCGAAATTTTTGAATTATTTTCATTCTCAACCCTGAACTATAACCTGCTAATATTTGAAATCCGGGTTTTCGTTTCACTTTCTAACTGTTGTTACCACTTTGATAAACTACTTATGTTTATTTTAACCGCCCACTGCAACCTACAAATGAATAACTGGGTTAATTTGGATTTTGGATCAAACAAAATTTTAGTTTGACTACTTTTGGTTACTCATCAGGAGTTTCGTTTTTCTAACAGAAAAATTCATTTTTGACCATTTCAAATCATCTTTTTAATAATCAACTTTGGATTTTATAGAAGAGAGGAACTGCGAACTGTATTCAGATTATCAACATAAATATAGGAATTGAAACCATGAGTTATGATTTTTTAAAAATTGTAAGTTTTACGCAACAATTTGCAAGTTTTTGACTGAGATTGAAAAATTAGCATTTCATTTATAAATACCGTTAAAGGCTGCCCACTGTAGTGCACTGAAATAATTTTTCAAGAATTTAAATATTATTTTTGTTTTTTTTATTTTTACTTTTTTTTAATTTTTCAAAGTGGGGTTGGTGTTTCTCGTAAAATCATTAATTGTGCATTTTTAATTGATGCTTCTAGAAAACAGTTCTTCTTGTTGACAAATATCAGCAACAATGACTCAATCGACACTTATTTTGACCATTATTTATCTGTTCTGTCTTGTTTCGGTGACAATTTCATACGACTCGTGTGAAATAGACGAAGTTGAATGTAAATTATATGTCACTTCCAACAACGTGACCGATTATATAGACTTGACAGGGTACCCTTTCGGCCTTACCAGCCGCAGGTCGGCAGATGGCAGGTGAGGTCATATAAACAAAAATAAAGCTCTATGGTATTTTGTCAATCAGTAACTTAAATGCTCCGCAAAACCTGTTTACTCAAAAAAAAAAAAATAAAACCAACTCTATTTTGACACCCAGAGGTTCTATGCGCCCAATTTCAATTAATGTATTGTTTGGGGGGTAAACAGAATACTCAGAGATAGGAAACTTGAAAAATTTTGGTAAGATTTTTGGCAAGAAAAGTCAAAATATGTACGAACTCGTAAGTTCTTTGAAGAAATAAAGAAATAACTCGTAAGAAATTCACGAAATAAGATCTTATGAAGATAAAAAAAATCACCATGATCATAACAAGATTTTACAAAACTTTTAACCTATAGATTCAAAAACTGACTAATCTTACAAAGCACAAAAAGGACCGAACATAATTCCAAACTTTTCTCGTTCTGACCTCGATATAGTTTATAATTCAATTCAGTGGCGCATAATTTTCTACATATAGTCCTTGAATGTCTAGTAATGTCGTGGTCGCCGCATTTCTCAAAAAATGAGAATTTCAGGCGACAATTTACGTAAAATGTACTATTAGATTATAACTGGAGCTCCAATTGGCCGGTTAAAAACGGTATTTTATAAACTTGAGTACAGAAAGTTATTTGTAGCTGCGACCACCCACTCCAGAGGGGTGTTTCGGTCACGGATAGGCCGAGTGGAGTGCCACCCGACAGCACACCAACTATAATTGTTCATAAATCTAGTGATTTATCAACAATTGAAATGAGTTGACCAATAAGAATAAAACAGTCCGTCCGCCCTGTTGACCAATTTTCCAAGCACCTTTCTATGTTTAGCTAATTTCATGTTTAATGAAAATCATAGGTAATAAATTGCATTAAGTATTATTGTTTTTGACAAAAATGTAAGATACGATAGAAAACAGCGGTCTAAATTTAATGTCTAGTTTGTAAGTTCTAGAGGGATACTAAATCAGTCGATTCGCTCTCAATTAAGTTCACCTGTAACATACTTTTCCTAATTAGCTCCAAATTGATTTAACAAATTTAGCAACTAATTTTAAAAAGTTCATATCTGTTTGAAAACAAAAACATAAAAAAATGTTTGTGCTTTTCTGTTCTTAGGATCTACTTATACATGCCTTGTGGTGTGCTAACCAACACGCCCGCCTGCGAGGGCGCGAAGGCCTGTCAAGCAGAGGCAAACTATTACTACCCTGTTGGTACAATGCAGGGAGCCGTAAGTACTTAAAACTTCGAAACATACACTATAGTATCAAAACATTTACGTACAACATAATTTGTTGTTTTGAAGCGTTGTTTTTGATCATAACAACTGATCTGCGCTAAGGCGTGAAAAAAAGCACAAAAATTTGACGCTTAAGACGAGTTTTCATTCTCGTTTTCACAGAAAATAGGATTAAACAGCATTGTTCTTTTGCTGTTTGCCACGGCGTTGCGCTTGGATTTGTCACATTTTTGGAAACAATACCTAAAAACAACTTAGTCCAAAATCGAAATCTTGTACACAGCATGCAAGAATGCAAAAGTAACAGACTCATTACATCTCTAGCGAAGGAATTGTATTGAGAGATATGGAAAACTCGAAGAACTGGGACAAGGTTTCTCGCCAATGATAGAAAAAATTTGAGTGATCATTTATCTCTTGGAGTACAATACAATCAGGTGAATGGAAACTGTTTTTCTGATGTTCAAACAAGCTAACGGTTCCACATTAAATGGAAATTTTGACGTCCTAGAAGCCCGAGGAAAAACTGCATTTCCATGAACTAATTTTTCAAAAAGATGATGCTCCTCTGCATGAATTTAAGATTTTCATCAAATCCTTCTTTTGAAAGGAGCGGTAGGTATTTGAATGGTCAATAAATAGTCCCGATCTGAAAGCAATAGATTTTTTTGGTCAATCTGAAAGCAACAATTGAAAAGTTCCTGGAGCGACATTTCTTGGAGAAAAAGTGGCAGAAGTTAGAAATGAAATTAATGAAGATGTCGTTAGAAACCCGTATGAAAACTATACAAACCGTCTGCTGGACGTTGAAAAAGCTAAAAATGTAATGATGCATTATTACAGAACAAAATTTGAACACAAAATGTTGTTTTAATGTTTTATTTGATATTTATAATACTTTTTAAAAATTTTTTGGTATACGTAGCTTTGCGGTGCCATAGTGTATATGAAGTAAACTAGGGTAAAATTTTTTAGCACTTTTCAGCTAGAGTCACCTTGTTTCTATTTTTTTTGAAATATGGTTTTTTTGGCTGTCACAAAGTTGAATATTTTTCGAACAAATACAGTATAAATGTGAGTAATGAGCAAAAATAAACGCAAGAACAGCATAAGTAAAAACAAGATTATGCAGCAGAAAAAATATCTTGAATGTAAGGATTAGGTAAATTAGCAGAAATAGCTTCTTTGACTCAAAATGCTCGTCCACTTCAATCAACCCACTCTTTAGTCGATTAAAATACTTGAACTTGCACAATTTTTTTTGCAAGATTGTCTTCCTACAAAATAGCAAGTTTTAACTCTAAAATTTGCAACTTTATGCTCTAAAGTGATCTAAAGCCATTAATAAACGATCACTAATGGGCAAAAAGTCAGATCATCAAGGAAAAAAAGAAGACTCGCCTGATAATTTTTTTACCAACCAAATTATATTCGAGAGCGAGTCCGTCGAGTTGACTCGTGGTCCATTAAAACTGTTTGCCCTCCGAGCTGGTTTGAAAATCAGAAATGAAATATAAATATAAACAACAACTAAATTTCCTAAACGTTTATTTAAAATAATTATTGTATGATCTTCCCCCATAAAGTTACGGAAAAAACAGGCAACGTTTTTGAGAATCTTCGTCTATGTGGCGCTCTTTCAATCAAATAACAATTTATTGGGTTTCTCTAATTTATAATTAGGGCTAGTAGCCAAATCTGCAGCCCTCGGCTAACGAGAGAAGAACATTAACTAAACCGTCATATTATATACTTAACAAATAAAGTACGTTGTGCTTGGGAAAGCAAAACTAGAGACCAAAATCAGCATTTTCTTCTTCTTCTTTCAATCAATTATCTATGTTCTCAGCTATTTTTATTTCTTGCAGAACAGGAAATCAAATTAATTGGAATCATCATGACAATATTTTGACAAAAATCTAATTTTATATCTTAATTCTATAATTTAAGCGAAGAAACTAATAGATGAAGCATTTTTTGTTGAAAAAACAATTGTTTAAACCCTTGTTCAAATAAATGAGCCTACGAATGCTTCAGTTTTTACAATTTCGAACAAAATGTCAGGAAAACTGCAATCATTGGGGGTGAACAAACCGAAATTCACACTCGAGAGTTACACAAGCAAAGAAACAACCATACAAACAACTAACTAACGCACATGAATATAAACCCGAATATACACAC
>NW_027452622.1:5000-31658 GCF_964194025.1 Convolutriloba macropyga | reverse complement strand
TGGTTTTTCCGGGGGGGGGGGGGGAATGCTTTCTTTTAAATAAAGACTGAGAGTTATCTTCTGTGGGGCTGTATTCGCTGGACGCAATTCAAAGGAAGACTGCAGCAAGTCTTCACCGCATCACCTTCAATGGAAGTTTCTCTAATAAGAAAATTTCGTATAATGAACTTGGGGGACGCTGTTAAAATGAGTTTATTCTGAACCTAGTAAGATTTCATTTCAGATAGATTTTCAACTAATTAGCAAAAAAATGATATATCGTCTCAGGAATTATTTGTTGGCTCATTTTTTGTACTAAATAATCATGAGTTTTCTGGTTTTTACTGAAACTATGCTGAAAAGAAAAAAAAAGAAAAACATTGTCAATTCCTTTGAGTATGAACTATAAAATACAGAACATAGTTTAAAGGCAATGTAGTGTTAAGAAGTATAAATGAAACAAACGTCACATATTGTGAAAGTTTAAAATTGTATTAAATTTACAATGTGCTAAAATATCGACAAATTAAGAGAGATGAATTATAATTGAGAAAAATTTTTAAAAATGCTAATTCTACAATTAATATTTTCGAGAAAAGAGAATATTTTGAAAAATGCTAATCCTCCAATTAACATTTCATAGAAGACTAAAGGACGCCCTAAAACTAAATCAAATTAAGATTGAACTTGAAAAATTTGAGATTAGAATTAAATTCAGAAACCGTTGGGTCTTTAAGAAACTCATTCCAGAAATGATTTTTTTATTGTAGTTTTGAAAGCCCGCTTTTTGGGGATATTCCGCCTCAAGGTGAGAGGCAAATCGTTATACCAGTCAATTTCTTTTTTTGAAAAACAGTTTTGCATTATATTTGATTTTTGGTTTGCTCCAAATGACAGCTTGTTTGTACGGTAATTCATTTTAGCACTTAGGGTGGCTAACTTGAGTTCATCGAAAGCTGGTAGATCTGCTTTTAGTAGCTTTATAAAATTTATAATAACCCGATACTTTATGAGGTATTCTACTCGTAAGATTTTGTGTTTGATCTTGAGATCAGTGATCCTGTCAAATTTGATTCTATTGAAACATGCCTTTATTCCCCAGTTCAATTGTTTATTTAGAGTAACTCAAAGTGATTTTTTAATACCTAAGAACAGCACAATTGGGTAATGCAGATGACTTAAAACAAGAGCGTTCAGTAAAGCAGATCTAGTTTTTTCAGGAAATATAATTTTGATGGAGTAAATGACCTTTATGCCAACCGCCATTTTTCTTAGTACATTTTTTATTTCTTCATCGAAAGAAAGATTACAGTCAATATGATCTCCCAAGTATTTCACAACTTTTTTCTTGAGAACTGTACATCCGTTAACAACTATTTCTTCGATTTTGTTTCTTTTAGGGGCTCCAAAAATAATGAATTCGGTTTTGCTTTTATTTACATTTAACTCATTTTTCCTGAAAAAGTGAATGAGTTTAGCAATACTTTTTTCAAGATGTAACTTTGATTCATAAATTGTTTTTCCACTGCAAAAGATAAAAGTATCATCAGCGTACTGGATTATATTAGAATTCACATCAGTATCATCTTTCATATCATTTACATATATGTTGAAAAGCAGTGGGCCTAGCACAGTACCTTGTGGTACTCCACGGTTAAGTGCTATCCAATTTGATTCATACGTCGAGAATTTGACTTTTTGCACACGGTTTTCTAGTTAAGATTTTAGAATTGTATTTGCTTGTGCACTAAAACCTAAAAGTTTAGTTTTGTGCAGAAGAGTAGGATGTGACATCGAATCAAAAGCTTTAGATAGGTCTAAAAAAGCTCCTGTGACGATATTTTTTTTATTGAAATCATATCTGATTTTTTCAGTGCAATATAAAAGAGCATCTGTATCCAAACTGTGTTATTGCAAGCAACTTATTCTTCTCTAAATAAGCTAATATTTGATCTCGAAGAAGGATTTCAAAAATTTTAGCTAGAGCTCCAGTAAGCGAAATTGGTCGATAATTTATCGGATCTTCAGGATCATCTTTCTTGAAAAGAGGCAACATGTGGGCATGCTTAAGGTAGTCAGGAAAGCGTTCTTCAGTTAAGAATTGGTTAAACAAAAAACAGAGAGGTTCAGCTATGTGTTCTCTTGCATCTTTTAAAGCCCAAGCTGGAATGAGTGATGGACCCAACGGTTTTTTAACATTTAAATTCTTGAGTATATCAAATATCTCCTTGGTTGTCGTATACCTGAATAAAAATTTGTTACTGTGGCGTGCCGGGTTATTACAAAATTGATACTGTTCTTTTTTACCAAAATATTCACCTAACGCTGAAAATTTATAGTTGAGAAGATTGGCAATATCATTTCTATTGGTCAAAACCGTTCCGAAACTGTTTTTGAGTCTTGGTATTTCTGTCTGTGTTTTTTCACAGTTTTTGATTTCGTTGATAAAATTCCACCTTTCTCTTGCACTTTTTAAGTTTTGAAACACATCTAGCAGATGTTTTTCATTTTCCTGCTTCAAAACATTTTTGTTGTTATTATTTGATGTCTTTGCAAACTTTTTACTGTGTTTTTTGATATCCTTTGTTGATGTAGCGTTAGTTTAGGCTTGTCATGGCTGAAAAGTGTTGTGAAAAAAACCTAGTTCAATTTTTGACCTGCAGAAGTTTGTGAATTCTCTTCTTTTTCATAAATGAAAAACAAAAATATGACAATTAGTTGAAAAAAATGCTTTGGAATTTGACACTATTCAGAGTCATGTTTTTTCAGATACCTGAAGAATTTTTTCAGTTTTTAAAGACAAAAATTTTTATGCAAATGTTTCAAAAGCATGAAAACTTTGAAACTGTTTTCATTTTATTTACTGATTACATTTGAATCATTACAGCTGTAAATCAATTGAAAATCTCCCTTTAGATTAATTAATAAAACACATATTTTGTTGCAAAAAAGGCGAAAATTAAACAAACAAAAGGCACTAATAATGTTACAAATATTTTGCATATAATGCTGGTCAAAAAATGTAGTTTGAGAATTTTTTTCAAATTACCCATTACAATTATTGGTATAAAATAAGGGAGCTACTTTCGATGCATTGGAGAGTAATTATGTCTTGGACTTATTCTCCTGTTTATCTTTTCCCAACTGTGCCTGTTCAGAAATCAATTAGTCGTACACGTCACAACAAGTTTCTATATTATTAAACAATTAACCCGGTTCATTTTTTGAATCTATGCTGCCCCCCCCCCTTTGTGGGCAAATAACTTTTACGCCCATGCTATTTTTTACATAATAACGTGTTATATGAAACATCGAAATTGTAATGGGGCATAGAAAACACTGGTTGGACACTGGAGAGTGGGGGCTTTTGAACAGAACTGATGTCTTTTTAAAACAGAATTGATCGCGTTTTATGAAGCAGATACTACATTCTGCAACCATTTCGGGCGCTTTTCAGGCGCTTGAAATGTTGAAGAACAAAAATTAAAGATAGATAAGCAGTTAACATCTTAGCTCAAAAAATTTAAGGAAAAAAGTTGTGGGCACTGCTTGATTGGTGTATTAAAGTCCAAGTAAACCAGTACTGCTCAATTTATGAGTCTCATATGAAATATATTTGCTTCAATTTCTCTCTTGACAATTGCTTTTTTCGCTTTTTTTTCGGATTGGTGGTGATAAAAAGATTGATCTGCAGAACATTCTGCAAATTGTGATTCTTTCAATTTATCCCATTTCAGTTCAAATCACTGCAAACTGAAATCAGATTCAATTATTGCAGTGAACTCGATAATTATATTGAGATAAAATTGGTACAACTTAACGCTGTTATTAAAAAAGCTCCCTGGGGACGGCAATTAGCGACCTAACATATGTGTCAATTTGCTCTCAGTTTATAGCTATTTTAGAACTATAAAAGCCTATCTGAAATAATAAAAAAATACATTATGGTTGCGAAATTTTTATCAGGTAACATTTCATAAATTTTAACCTAAAAAGTTTAAAAAACCTCTCAAAGTTGAGTTCTATTATACAGAATTTTGTGATTTTTTTCAGTTGTGATTCTTCTTGTGTTCATACAGTCTGGTGTGTCATGGAGGGGTGAGTGTTGAATACGTTTAAGCATTTAAGCTTTGGCGTTAGAGAAAGTTCTTATAGCTTCTGAAACTTTCGAAATTACTCCATTATTTAAAGATGATCCATTATAATGCAACGTAATTCAGCCGCTTTTAAAGCTGAAATTCTGATCTGAGAAAAAACTTCAATTTCTTTTGGATTAGTTATTCTAAGGAAACTTATTCATAATCAGTCAAAAAGTATGTAAACTTCATTGTAAATATGTTTTTGACGAAAAAAATACGTTTAACGGAATATGTTTTCCCCCAGTACGTTATGCTCCCCCTAGTTACAGAGTATAAGCCATTAAATAGTAAACCATTATGTAAAAATGTGGCACGTGCGTCTGGGGGGTGCAAATAATTTGCACCCACTAAGCCGGGGAGATAAACGGAAAAGATCCTAAAAATCTATCATTCTCGTTCATTGTCGTGCATACAATCTGGTGTAGAAACAAACCCCTATTTGAATTGTTGGTTTCAAAGTTTACTTCATACTTAAACTGAACGCAAAGTTGCACAATATTTTCAATGTTCAACCTACACAGTGTTATATTAAAATTTGCAAATTTGTCTAAAAAATCTAGAACAATCTGTCGCATGTCAAACAAAAATAATTGAAATTTTGTGAGGTGATATGAATTACTTTTCTAAAAAGTAAAACGAAGTAAAGTAAAAAAAAGCCGCTAGTTGCTAAAAATCTTCTGTGATTTCAGTGATGTTTCATTAAAAATAGAACTAATAAATGAACTAAATATGAAAATTCAGAAAAAAAATCGGTAAACTTACCTTTAGTCTAACTTCCACTTCACATTGTTTTTGACATCGAGAACTTTGTAAACATAACCCAATTGACATCGCCTTGGGGAAATTAGTGAAGCTATGAGGGCTTACATTTATCTTTTTTGTACTCAAAATTGCGCTAAGTAAACCAATTTGATAAAATTAAACTGTACATTTCTTCGGTAACATTTTGTTTTGTTTCGGTCATTTGATTTCAGAAATCAGAGCCCAGGGCTCAAATAGGTCTTTTAGAGCCTGGGACAACACCGAATTAAAGTGACGTTTCCTTAAAAAATAGAACTAATAAATGAACTAAATATGAAAATTCAGAAAAAAAATCGGTAAACTTACCTTTAGTCTAACTTCCACTTCACATTGTTTTTGACATCGAGAACTTTGTAAACATAACCCAATTGACATCGCCTTGGGGAAATTAGTGAAGCTATGAGGGCTTACATTTATCTTTTTTGTACTCAAAATTGCGCTAAGTAAACCAATTTGATAAAATTAAACTGTACATTTCTTCGGTAACATTTTGTTTTGTTTCGGTCATTTGATTTCAGAAATCAGAGCCCAGGGCTCAAATAGGTCTTTTAGAGCCTGGGACAACACCGAATTAAAGTGACGTTTCCTTAAAAAATAGAACTAATAAATGAACTAAAAATGAAAATTCAAAAAAAAAATCGGAAAAACTTAGTCTAACCTCCACTTCACATTGTTTTTGACATCGAGAGCTTTGTAAATATAACCCAATTGACATCGCCTTGGGGAAATTAAGGAAGCTATGGGGGCTTACATTTATCTTTGTTGCACTCAAAATTGCGCTAAGTAAACAAATTTGATAAAATTAAACTGTACAATTCTCCGGTAACATTTTTTTTGTTTCGGTCATTTGATTTCAGAATTCAGAGCCCAGGGTTCAAAAAGGTCTTTTAGAGCCCGAGACATTTTCGAATGGTTATCTTGTAAGATCTTACACTATTCTTACAGAATCTTACAAGATGATGCATCGTCTGAAAAGATTTTCTGACAGAACCTTACAAGATAAACATTCATCTTACAAGAATCTTTGAAGAAAGCCATTCACCCTACAAGATCTTTTAAATTGACCTTTCGTCTTTAGAGAATCTTAAAAGATAGTTGTTTGTCTTAAAAGAATCTTACAAGATAACTGTTCGTCCTCAAAGAATCTTACAGGATAACCGGACGAACATATCCCAGAAAACTATACTTAAGCTCTTGACATAAGAAAAAACAGTTAAAGTTTGCAGTATTTGAGCCTGCACAAAAATTGTTAATTAATATTAACTATTTAAAAAATATATTATTTTATAGTCCAAACATCTTCAATCTTCCGTCATTGATTTTCAAAGTTTTTTTCTCAAATTTTCTTGAATTTCTTTTTTTTTCTGCTGCGATTGGTGAAATCGAAGCCGAAGATTGATTTAGTGTCAGTCTAACAGAAGGACTATGACTATACAACAATTGATTGAGAAATTTATCGGCTAACACTAGAGCAAAAGTCGTTCAGAAACGTTGTTTAAACCTTAAATTGGGTTAGTTTTGTTTCAGAAGTAAGCAACAGACCAGTAGTTTTTGGTCAAAAACAAAAACGATCAGAGAATATAATGCTCTTTTTTCTTCAAATTTTTAATGAAATTTATAAATCGATCACATGCTTTGTTTTTGTTCTTCGGCGAGATGTGCAAGCTTTTATTTTTTTAACTCGAAAGCAACCAACTTTTTAATTATTTTTGATTTTACAGACAATGGCAAAGCTGCGAATGAGCTTACCACAAGGCTTTGCAAATTTTTGTCCATGAAATTCTAATTAGCTTCTCTTGTAACGCCGTGAAGTTTACTGTATCCATTTTATTCCTCAAAGAACTCAATTGTGCTGGCTATTTTCTATTTTTTAAAAAAAAAGTTTATTAAAGGGGCAAAAAAGCAACTAATGGTATTGGAATTTCAATATTCGTAGAAAAACGGCTTTTTCATGACTGTCCATAATTTCGGTGACTAATGAATTCGGTTTCCGTCAGTTTTTGTTCTTGCGTGCCGGGCTACTCTGAGGGTATTAGTACCCTTTTTAGATGCTATGAAACAGTATTTTTTAAGTTTTTTAGATTCTTACAGGATAAACGTTCATCTTACAAGATCCTACAAGATAAACAATTTTCGCAGGAATCTCGTAAGATCTCACAAGATAACTATCCAGTCTCACCCACATACAAAAGGGAGTAGATACATACAAAAGCATGCAAATGTTTTAATCACGATAACAGTCCATTTGATTTAAAAACGCATTTCCGGGCATCAATATTGATGTGCTCTAAGTGGTAAACTAAAAATATTATTCGATCGAGAACCGAAACAGTAAATTTTCACAAGAATTTCATACTTTTAGCCAAAATCGAGAACCAATACTTGAGTTGAGAACACTTATTAAAGATGTCTGTAGCTAAATTGGAAATCTTGTTTTTCTGAGCAATTTAATTTTGCGGATATGAATGCAACAGAAATCGCCATTAAAAATTTAACAGCCGGATTTTTTCACCAAAGAGAGTGAAGTAAGAGTTCATTACTGAGAGAAAACGACTATGTTGGTGATAGGAAAATTGATCGCGAGAGATATAACAGATTGATTATGAAATTGCACATATGTTGCCTTATTAAACAACTGTTCAATCACTTCCAAGCTACTGTTTGGTTTTGATAATCATATCAAGTTTCATAGCCCCTGAGTCATGGTCGTGATCCTCTCGGTAAGGCCAAATGCGCTAATTTCATTCCTAGGTTTGCAGATAGCGCTTAACTACAGTCAATGAGAACAGTGTTCTATTTTATGCCTCGCGATGTTCTGCTTTTTACAATTCAAAGAATTTGAATTGTATTGGTGCGCTGTTTTTTTTAAGATGTGTTCACACATTTTTCAATGAATTTGATCTTTCAAAACGGGATAAACAGGTAAAGCCCAGCGGGCATTAAATTTCATTAGAGGCCCAAAGTGGACTTTAGTAGTCCTTCAAGTGCTTAGAGTGGTGCAGCTGCTGGGATAGCCCTAATTTAAGGATAAAATGTCATTTTTATGAGTTTTTGGGCTCAAAATGGTGCAATTTTTCATGTTTTTTTTTGGATTTTTGTTGTGATTAGTCTTAGGTTGAAGTTTTTAAAAGTTGATGAAGGTCTTTTGCGAGACAAAATTGCTTGTTATGACTATTTTATGAGCTATATGTTTTGGTACTACAAACACAAACACGCAAAATGATACTAATTTTTGTAATTTTTTCAGGTTTTTTGAAAATTTTTCTCTTTTTGAGTTTTTTTAGCCCTAGGTGTCAAGAAACCTCCGCTAGGGTTTGATAAAGGGTTTGATGATAGATTACTGCATAGTCTCTAGTGGTAATGGAATGGTTTTCAACTTTTTGCCATCATGAATTTTAGCAATTTTTTTGACAAAATTTGCAATTTTTTTCATAGTTTTTGACATTTATTCTCATTATTCAAGTTGTTTGAGTCCCAGGGGCCAGCAAACCTCATCAGGGGTTAGATTATAAGTTACTGAAAAACTTTTTGCTGCCATGGAATAGGTTTCAATTTTGACTATCATCAAATTTTAGCAATTTTTTTGACAAAATTAGCATTTTCGGGTTTTTGAAAATTTTCCTCATTTTTTTTTGTTTTTTCAGCTTCATGAACCAGGCAATCTCCTTTGAGGTTTGTTAATAGCACACTGCATATTTTTTAGTAACAATGGAATGGCTCGAATTTTAGCATTTTTGTGATAAAATCTGCAATTTTTTAAGGCTTCCTAAACTTCTTGTCAGTTTTCGATATTCGTCCATTCTCAAGTCCAAGAAAACATACTCCACGTTCTGATAAAAAGTTACTGCATGGTTTTTAGTTTCAATAGATTTGTTTTCAACAATTTAACCTTTCGACTTTTAGGAGTTTTTTGATAAAATTTGCAATTGTTCTCAAGCTTTTTCAAAACATTTGTATTTTGTTTTTTCTTGCCTCAGTAGCCAGGTAACCTCATCGTTAGGTCGAGTTTGATAGTATGTTGTTAAATAGTTCTAGGGGCAATTGAATGGCTTTCAACATTTTAATAAAACGAATTTCTATTTTTTGAAGTTTGAAATTTTCTCTAAAAATTATTGCCTATCGATCTATGAGCCAATTAGTTTTTTAAAGCTTGGAATTGGGTTAGTGGATAGTCTCTAGAGACACAAAATTTATTCTGAAGATATTTATATCACGATTTTCAGCAACATTTCCTTATAATTTGCAATTGATTTCTTTTTTTTTAAATTTTTTGTTCATTTTTGAGTTAATCGATCCTCAAGGGCCAATGAATCTTTTTCATATCTTGCAGATATAATAATGGACCGATTTCAGAATAATTGGTTTTGAACATATTTTTGAAATAGGTATTTTTGAAAGGAAAAAATTTGCCTTAGGTTTAAGAGCTTCAAGAGTCTTAGCAATGAGTATATTTTTGTTTAGTTTTGATTCTTTTAGTTTCTCAATTTTTTGAGATGATTTTGTTTGTGTTCTGGCTGGCATTGTTCAATTGATCTGCTGGTCAGGTAGAGTACGTCTGAGTTTTTCATTTAATTCTTTGAATTGTATTTCAGGACTTGTCCTGCTATGTTTTTTTATTATTATGACATTTTTGCGGTAAATGTTTAGCGCCAATGTATAAAGATTATCGATGTCGATAACACCTTCAACCACCTCCTGCTAGTAGCACCCAATTAGGTTTACCCTTGATTCTCTAATAACCCCAGTTCAATTCACTTTATCCTAGTTTTGTCTGGATCTGGTATCTATTACAGTAACCAATACTGGATACAGACTCCACATTCGATACCACATAAAACTGTTAATGATCAATCACTATAGATTCAAATAACAATAAAATAATTTCTTCTTAGATTACGACTACCTGAGAAACGACTACTACTACCCCGACTACGACTACGACTATGGCTCATTTTGGGTACTGATGAAAAGAGGACGTTCTATCCAGAGATACCAGGACAACGAGGCTGATCCTAACAGTAAGTTTAAGTTTAACAAATGACTCTTCAAATTTAAGTGGCAAACGTTCTCTTTGTTATGAGTTACCTGGCTATTGCGGATTTCATATTTCAATATCAATTTCATATTAAAAAGGCGCAATTGAAGATTAGTTCTATCCCTCAAACTATCTGCTCAAAATCGTGGAAATTTTTAGCGAAAGCCTTCAAAATAATGGTTTTAATGTTTTTACTAAGTAATAGAAATTTATTCCGAAATCGATTTGTCCGATCAAAGATTTCCGATCGAGTCAGCACAGTACAGCGAAACCCAAAAATGTTCAAAATTCGATCACAAAATATCAGATTGCAAGCTTTTGACTCAGGTCCTGAAAAATCATGCCTCAAGGACGTTTAGGCTCAAATTTTCTTTCATTATTTTAGTATGTTACCTTCCCAGTGCTTAAAAAAACAGCACAATGGCAGACGAAGTGGCCCTATAAAGGAAAAAAATCCTTTATATTTCGGTTCCCCAGCTTACATCATTTCGCGTTACTTTGACGTTACCCTGCAATTTATAATTCCACCCACAACAGGCACGACTCACCATTAAAATCTTGTGTCATAACCACCATTCAATTGACGCATGTTATATCGAAATCCTCTTGCCTTGGAAGTGCAATGTAGAGTACCATAAACGTTTCCGGTACTGATTGATTTTGATGATTTGGATGAAATTCTTCCAACCAGTTTTTATTTTCTAGCTTGTTGTATTCAGTCACAGCCGATTCCAACTTTGACAATCCCTCGTAGAGTTTAGATGATTCTGATAGCAAATGTGATATCAATCCAACAGTGGCCAACGAAATCGCTACGATTGCGTTGATAACACGTTCCGTCGAGTTAGTTCTCTATCATTGAAATTAAGTTGTGGTTCTGCTAACAACAAAAGATGGTCAGAAGCAGCTGCATGTTCCCTGATAATTCCTTGTGTGACATTGAGAGGCTTTCAACCTTTCAAGAAAACCTTTCAAGGTTTTCAAGAAAATACCGCGCCTAATCGAAACCAAAAAAACTCGTCATACTATCATCCTCAAACGAAGAGCGTTTGGGCACAGATAAACTAGAGTCAGAAAGTATTCCTTGAAGATGTCTTAATGGACAAATTTTAATGTATATTTTATTAAGAGTTAAAAATCTGGAGAAAGGAGACGATTGACCAGTTGGTAGAAGATTCAGAAGAGCGCCATTGTAGTGCAGCTCAAAACAACCCATAAATTTGCACAGCAAGATTCTAATCCCCGAACTGCTAACAGAAGAAGCTCTTTGTAACCGCAGACTTCAAGGGTTGGAAAATGCGAAAGCTCGCCTATTAGAAACCTCCTTTTTATCATTTGTTTAATGAAGAACCTAAGAGGTACCGCAATTTATTGCTTCATTCGCAGAAGATCGAGGACAGAGAATTTTCGCACAAACATGCCTGGTTTGACGGAGTTTCTCAATGGAAGATCTTTTAACGGCGATCCGCAAATTTTAGTTAAGACGGTTTTAGTCAATACTGTGACATTCCAGTGGGTGACGGGGACAAGAATCAAATTGCGGAGAATCAATCAATCATCTGAGATAGAGAAAGACTACGCGCTAAAAGTTGAATAATTTAGACATCATTGAACTGAATGAGAAGAGTATTCAATGCACTTTAACTCTTAAATTTCAAAAATTCTTGGAAGATTTTAAAAGAAGTCCAGACAATAGACCAAGTTGTCTTATTCGAATTCTCGGGAGCGTGAGATGGGCTTCCTTACTATTCCCGAATGTGTTGCACAAGCAGAAGTAATCTTAATTTCAACTTGTGGACTGAAACATCTGAGATGTAGAGCCGCTGGTACCTAACGACCCACTACTTGATCGCTACAAAAACAGATTGCTGTATGAATATATAGAATCAAAATAACAATACTAAAGAGGCGAGTTGAGTTAGGATGATATGTTTAATGTGCAAAAATTCCACAATAAAAGAAGATACAACATTTTGAAAAACTGGTTAAAGCGAGCAGAAAGTCAAACTATATAGCGCAAAGGTTCAACATCAAAACTGGTTCAAGAAATACTAACAAAAATTAATCTGGGCTGCGCCTTTCCACAATCGTGGACTTCTGTGGAATGGCATTAAATCAATTTTGCTGAAAAAAAAACTGTCGGAGAATATATTTAGAAACTTAATTTTGACCTAAATTAAAAAAAAAACTAACTCAACTTTTTTGTCAAATGTGCTTACATTGTTTTGGTGCGAGAGTAGTGGAACTAAATTGGTATACCTTTTTTAATCCCCAAATGCACCATTTCGGATAATTTCACTCAGGAATCGCTGAATCCTGTTCCTACAATTCATCTAGTCTTTGACACTGATGCTGCCATACTATCCATAATTAAGAAATTGCGTTCCTATAAACTACTTGTCTGGTATTTATGCCAATATCTCATTACAAATTGTTTCTGACATCTAAAAATAACGACTGATTTGTGAATTGAGTATGGAAAACTGTACAAGTTAAATGTGCGATTATAATTGTCTCGTTATGCAAAAGCAAGGTACAATAGCATTTACAGGCTCTTTCATCCTTTTGTCATTTCTGCTGTTGTTATCATCGGCCGTATATGTTAGTTCGGTTTTGGGTCAACTGCGTCGATTGTGAAGCGGTAAATTATTTGCTTCCTTGTCTATGTTATCATTTGTTTTTGCTAACCTCAATAAAAAATTTCTTTTGTTCATTTGTTTATAAAATACAGAAAACCATGTACATTTCAGCAGCTATCATTAAAATTAATCTGTTATGAGCAAAAAAGCTGTTTTAGACTTACTTTAAATAAAATATTGAAACCGTTATGAATTGCTCTAGGATTGATTGAAAATGTACAAAGAGCGTAATAGAGCTCCGAGGAAGACTGCGGAGATAAAAATTGAGAAGACTGAGTTGCATATACAAGCAACACAAAATCCGAATACGGATCGCACCGTAAAGAACTTAATATGGCCTTATTTGTTGTTTTTATTAACTCTGTAAAGTTACACTTTACCATTATCAGTATTTTTCATAGTTTGGCCTCTAATGTTTAAAATGCCACAAAAAGATTTAGAAATGCGCAAAATATTATCTCAATTCATATCATAAAAGTCAAATTTGCGCACCAAGTGAGAAAGCTAAAAAGGCAGGGAGAACTGAAGCAAAAGGTTATACCAGAGGCATAGTTTTCCATTCCATAAACAGAATCTGCATCTATCAATGCTTTCTTACAATTGGTGTCTCATGGTTATTTTGTTTTCTCAGTTTTCGCAAATGATCACGCAAGTCCTTAGTATACGTAGATAATGACCTTCCTGGTCGTTAGTTGTTTCGAGTGTTATAAAAATTTGCAAATGAAACACAGTTTTGTGCAAACAATTTTTTGGTTTCATTTAGAACTTTAGCAGCTTGTTGCGATTACGTTATATTTTAGCACATTTTTTAGAAAAACTTTTTTACTTTATTGTAGCACGTTATCATTTAAGCAGTTTGAGTGTTAATCAATGATTTCCTTTTTCTGCTCTCGGTAAATTTGTGAATAGGCTTGCGGACTTCTGGTTTTCGAATGCTCTTTGAGATAAAAAGGATACCAAATCACAATCAACGTTTGCGCACTAATTTGGTCAAAATCATCAATCATTGAGGATTAATTCTCACAACCGTCCATCTAGTTACTAGCTTCTGTGGATGATTAGTTACGTCCATCAAAAATCCAAAAAAGCAAAAAGTACTCTCTATGGATGAATTCTGAGTACACAAAGCTAAAATCCCATCTATGGTTCATTGCAATTAGATATCAACTCAATATTTGATCCCCAAATCAGTTTAAAATCTCAGAAAGAGTTTCAAATGTCTTAAAAAAATTACACTGGTAATACAGCTCGTTTCCAACATATCGGGTGTACAATTTCCGGGATCGTACCTACATTCGGAAGAACAAATTTGTCAAAATGCTTGAATTGCTTATAAATGTGAGCCGGCAGTCAACAGGAGAACAATTTTTAAACTATAACCTTTTTCCGATATCGGAGAAAATAATCAAAAATCAATCTATAATCCATAGGAGTTTATAATGAAATCATAGAGATCTCTTGGATGATGCCTATGCTCTAAAAAAGTTGTAACAGAGCTGTAGAATTGCATTTGTGTCAGTCGAATGTCTACTAAAATTATCTTTATCTATCGACAGTTTTCTATGAAGTTATCATTATTCATCGACTAAATTACATGACTCCCTAACCCTGGAAACTAAGTCTTACGTTCCAACAAATTTAAAGACAGTATAAAAATGCATACCCAATTTAAAACTGTCTATATGAACAGTCTTAGACTAAAAAAACAAGTTGCACAACAACATGCATAAATGTAGAATCTGTGAACACAATGATAATTTGAAATTTAAAATTTTTTCTAGTCTTTTCTCCATTATAGCCTCCAGCTTGGCCATAAAGCGCAGGGCACCCTATTACCGTAAAGAGCGCTATACTTTTGTCGGCGCGGACTCTCATGGGAAAGACATCATCTGTCTTCTGAACAGACAGACTTACCAAGATTCTTGGCTCAAATTGCGTCTTACTCGGTTGAACTTTGTTATGAGAACATTTCAGCTTTCAAATTGTTCCAAGACTACAAAATGTATATTTCAGATCTTGGCTGACTCTCGAAGCATCAATTCAATCGGAAGCTATTCTACAATGTCGGCGACTTGTATGACAGGTTCACCTGTTCGAGACACGGTTCTCTCAGTCGCACAATCGGATTGCCACCCTAATCAGTTCACAACTTATTAAATAATGTAATTGTTTATTTGTTCGATTGTCCAATAAATAGAAAATTAGTTTAACAGCGAAAATAAAATTTGACATTATTGATTGCAGAGCTGATTTGCTGTTGACTAGAATGCGATAAAATGTGGAGAAACGGCACGTAATTCATAGAGCTTTGGTTTGGTCACTTCTACGCGCATTATATTAAACAAAAAACTTTTTACACGCATACACAAAAATGCCTTTCAAAACACAGGTGCA
This sequence comes from Convolutriloba macropyga, assembly GCF_964194025.1. NCBI lineage: Eukaryota > Metazoa > Xenacoelomorpha > Acoela > Convolutidae > Convolutriloba > Convolutriloba macropyga. The sequence goes on along the minus strand of NW_027452622.1, from coordinate 16,671 downwards.
ATTTTTTTAATGCCAAAAGGCTACATTGACAAAAGTAAATAGACAAGTGTCGATATCCATTCTGATTAAGACCTAAGATCATAACTACTTTTAGACTTGTCAGTCTTGTGCAAAGGCTTGGCCAAGACTTGGCAAGTCTTAATCCAAATTCTGTACAAGACATGGCCAGTCTTAATCCAAGTCTTGGCGTCAAAAACGGTCCTAAATAAGCAAAAAAAACCCATCAGGTAATCGAAAAAAGCTACAATCAGATGTGAAAATTACATGCTGCAAATCGCTGAAAACCGGATAAAAACAAATTAATGTGACCTCCTCTGACTCTCTTATGCTAGTTGATTGTTTTGGATAACTGTGGGGTGTTTTACAGGCAACCCGCGGGAGACGGACTAAAAATTAATCCCGAAATTGTGGCACTTCACAAAATTTTTTAAATTCGAAATTTTTACTCTAAATTTTTTGAGAAGTTGGCAGACGTGTAATACTTGTATTAAGACTTGTCCAGCACTGGAAAACGAAAAAAAAACGCGTGCATTTAGACTGGCCTAGTACTGATTTAGACTTGGAGTTCGTTACTGGATATGACTCTGTTACTTCGAAATTCTGGCTTAAAAGTGAACCGTTACGCGGTTCTCGCCAGAAGTTCTCAATGTCTTCAATCAGCGTAACGTAACCTATACTTTAAAATTGGTAGGGGATGACTGTTCGCCTGGGCCTTCATCACCATCTCTTCTGAACAAAAAGCAGATATAACTCATTGTCTCGTGACAAATTTTTATACCAAAGATTATATTTAATCACTCCACAGTAAAATTTCGAAGCATTATTTGTTTTTACTGTCATCAGTCTTTTGTTCTGATCGGCATTATATTTTTTACTACGCTGACATAAATTTTTCAAAAATACAAATAGTCAATATCGATTGTTTTGGCTGCATGAACTGGTTAGGGGCTTTTCTAAATGAGTTATAATTATAAAGTAAAGATGACCCCTAGATCATACTAACCTTAAAACGAAAACGCTGAATTTCAATAATTTTTAGACAAAAAGCATGACGCAGAGTCCAACGTCATGAGAAAAAGCATTTTTTGCTTGTTTTGTTCATAGTATTTGAACAATGAGGCGCGAATTCACTGTTCGATTGTTAAAAAACGTGGATCAATATCGGATTCCTACCCCTCTCTTTTCCTGTTGAGGTCTGCAATGCGATGCATGAGAGTGCTCTCCTCTTAACTACTATCAATTTAGTCATGACTCTTCCGATATACTCCTGTATGGTCAGTATCCTAGAGCTTCCTCTCTTGCCACGCTTTTGTGTCACACCTGGCTGTCGTTTGCTGTGTGCACCTCCTCGTGTGGGTTAAAGTTGACAGCGAACGCAAATGTTGGCACTGCTCACTCTCCTTCCACAACTCTCTCTAGACTCCACGTAAAAAGTAAATGCAGCAAAGATTGACCATGCGGTGGCTACCACTCCACCGGAATCGTGTCCATGCTTGCTGCCGATTGGCAATGAAGCCGTCCTGACCTCCCGACGCACTTGGAACAACAATAAAAAGTGCGATTAGTGGGCGCAAAACAGGCACTCACTTCTTATCTAAAATGACATGGTAAAAGTATTAGGACATAGAGAATAATGAATGAACTCAGTGAGTTGCAAATTCAGGAGACTGCCCGGACCGAATTCCTAGTCTATATGAGTACTAGGCAAGTGTAAACCCAAGACATAGTTCGTTTCCCAGTATTGGGCAAGTTTAAATTCAAGTCCTACAAGTCTGGCAAGTCTCAGCCCAGACTTGAATTTAGACTGTAAAAAGTGGCATGATCATAGTTGTGAATCAGTAATGAAATAAGACTTGGATTTAGACTTGCCCAGTACTGAAACTTGGCGTTAGGTCCGGGTGTACTTTGTAAAAAGTTTCCTTGTTATTCCTATTCAGTGGTTGATTTGAATGTTGTCTTTCCTCAAAAAAATTGCGGATCTTCTTCGTTTCTGCACCCAACCAGCACCCCCCCCCCCTCCACATCACAACTGGCAGGGTCTGCGAATGGACGCAGTAACTCTATTTTGCCGTGTAAAATAGCTAAGCAAAAATTTTGGTGGTTATATTATCGCTAGGCAAAAGTCAAGATGAACAATAAAGGATCGTGAAGCGTCCTGTGCTCAAAGAACCTGGATTGACGTGGAGTAAAGTTAAAATTAGAACTGGGCTGAAAGCCGCAGTCAAACCGAAGCTCAGCTCCAGGAAATTTGTACGGTTACTATGACAATCAGATACTTACTCATCTATGTTTTTACACACCAGCATTATCTTTAAGACTCACCATGAAATTGCAATGAATTAGTATTGTTTTACTGTGGTACTGACGTGAAGGCTTATTATCCAATGAGAGGATGACAGCTGCAATTATTTTCATCCTATTCTTGTAAAAATATTCTAATATGGACAACTTTTTTTTGAGGCTCCCAGGCATCATCGATGTTTTTGTGGGTCGAAAAACATTTTAAAAGTTCTTATTGGAGGGCGTCATCCAATTTCAAAAACTCTCTCTCTCTCCCTTCTCTCTCTCTCTCTCTCTCTCTCTCTCTCTCTCTCTCTCTTTCTTTCTCTCTCTCTCTCTCTCTCTCTCTTTCTCTCTCTCTCTCTCTCTCTCTCTCTCTCTCTCCTCTCTCTCTCTCTCTCTCTCTCTCTCTATCTCTGTCTACAATTTCTCTCTCCCTCTCCCTTCTCTCTCTCTCTCTCTCTATCTATCTCTGTCTACAATTTAAGTGTTGAATTTCAAAAATGTGGGGTGAACGGCTGAAATTTCGCCAACATTCTTAAATTCTGGCGCTTTTACCACGTCTTAAATTTAGATTAGTGTGCGTGTGTAAACGGTAATCAGAATTAGTTCAGAGTTGCTTCAAATTAGGAAATATCCGTCAAACCTGTCCTTGAGTTGGTTTTGGGCAGGCACAAGTAGGTCTGCCTCTCATACTCGCTCTCTCGCGTCTGATGGTTTTCCTTGTGCATAAGGGTGCTCAACATTATCAATTTTTATCAGCGAAACAAACTGTCGATCCTTTTAGAACATTTTGACATAACGTATAGTGTAACCGTGGACGTAGAATTTCAGTCACAAGATTCATTTTATCTGAGGTAAATGTTTGCTCAATATAACCGGAATATTGTGAACAACTCGCTTTGATAAATTCAGGATCCAACAAAATTTGTCTTTCATGTTCAAGAGTTCTCATACAAGTACACGCACTTTGTTTTTATTCTTTTCAATCTAACTAATACTTCTCTGATTTAACCCATGAATACGTTTGTTCCCCTTGTGCATCTAGCAATGTTTGTTTTAATCCCCTTTTAACTATTTTCTTAAAATCACAACGTCGAAAAAAATCAGGTGAAACTAAGATTTTTCTGCCTTTATCTTTGTAAAAAATTTGTAAGCATTTATACTATGAAACTGAACTGTAAGTTGCGTTCTTCTTGTTTAAGTCAGGTTTTCAAGTGGATATTTTGACTCCAGTAAAAGTGTTGCTTCTTTCATGAAAAGGCATGAAAAAAAAATCAGTTATCGCCTCTTTTTTTGTTGGTTTTAAAAGCAAAAATGAGCAATTTCAGGTACTGGAAAAAGCCCGTTTATCTTCTCGTTCTGTATGCAACTGTCCATAGGGTCAGCAGTTGACATTTGAGGTCAATCAGATTAGAGGAATCAGATTTTCAGGACTTTAGGGGCGTGGCGAAATTATGGAGGCCTGATTTTCTGGCGTTTGAGTTTCTCTCTCCCTCTTAAATTCCTTCAGAGAGCATTTGTGTTCTTTAGAAAATATAAATCTTTCCTCAAGAATACCTTGGAACAATAATTAGTTCTCTCTCAAACATCGAACACACTTCATAGCTCGTTATTTCCACTAAATATTCTTTTGCAATCTTTTTGACCTTTTCAACATAAAATAATTTAGTTACTGCTTTTTCTTGAAAAAATTTATTACTTCTACTATACAGCTTTAGTAATTTTGCTTTTCTTTAGCTCCTGTTTCAAGTAGACACTTTGGTTTTTCCGAAGTTTCCCTGACAATTTTGACCTGACTGACAAAATTTGAATATAAGGACACAACAATTATTTGTATTATTTATTCAGATTTTTTCCGCATGTGGCCCCTATTTACACCTTTGCTTTCAAAATGTCACTGCACTGGATGTTTCCTTTGATTGCTTAACTACATTTTATCCAAAATTACATCTATATAAAAAAACAAACAAAAATTCGATTCAGTTTCTTTTATTAGTTTCAATTCTTCAGTCATTTCCTTTCGACCAACCTTCTGATCTAAATAATTGCGTTTTGATACCAAACCCGTCTAGTTATTCTACAGAGAAACTAAAAACCTGCCGAATTACACCATAAAAATCATTTTTAGTTATCAACATGGTTTTTTCCTACAATTCGCAAAACAAAAACAAGTGTAATTTTTACCATACAAAACGCTTTACATTTTCACACAATAAAATTAGTGACAAATACTTTAATCAACATTGCGTTGTTTTTCAGTTTCCATGCTAGGGGTAATAATTAAGGGCAAATAAACATCCTTTTTCGTGGAGAGATGCAATAAATTTGGCCGGCAAATCCTTCAAAACATATCTTTTGTCTTTTTCCCCCTTCATTGAGCAGTATTTTTTTCCATTAAACATAGTCATTATATCCTTCCTAAAAACACTAACCGGTAACCTCAAACTTGTAGCTGCTCATAGGCAATAAATAATCCTTTTTATTACACCAAAATGTCTTTTAGGGTGCATTTTCGGGTTTTAGGGGAAATTCAAAAATAAATATTATTGCTTTTCCCAGCTCTTTCTTTCTTTTTTTTCTGCTATAATCAAACTTTGTTCCTTTCATTTAATGACCTCTGTGTTTCTCTCTGACTATTTCTGACAACTTGATCACTTTGTAAAGCTAGTCTCCTTTTTGTTTACACAACAAACAATTAGTCAATCCGCTCCAACTTACATCGCTCAAGTTTGTTCCTTTTGTTTACATAGTCAATATGCTCAAGATTAGCTCCTAAGTTCTGCACACTAATTTGAAACCCAATATCGAAGCTTTAATTTCATGTAAGTTCAAGGATTTGGAGTAGAAGTTCCACAGTTATCGATGCATACAATTGACCGAACTCAAGAATTTTTGTCACTGTTAGCCGCGGTTAAGTCATCGCTTTTCGATCATGGATATCCTTTACATAAAAAAAACATTCGACGTCGTGTCTCTCTTCTCCACTAAATACCTAAAATGTCTAGAAATTGCAAAATGTACCATTTGCTCCGTGTTGAGTACGGATTCATTTCTTTAGGGTAAAGAAAGACTAAAAAATTTTCTATATTAAAAAAGACCCATGTGCTAGTCATACAAACGGGGTGAAAAACCGAGAGTAATTTGTCTTTCAATTAAGGAAACGTTTATTCTCATATGGCCAAACCATGATTAGATAAGCCCGGATCTTAGTAAAATATCATTTCCTTACTAAAAAGATCGTTTTCCAGTAGTGTATCGACGACTCGGTACTGCAAGAGTGTATCTTAAGGGCATTTGTTCCCTCCAGATGTGCAGTTCATTATCAGATATAATTTTTTGTCCTCAAATGGAATGGTCATCTTTGTTTTTTTTTTCAGGTGAGCATAAAAACTTCATAACAAAACTTGAAATTTTTGAAAAACAGTTTCAGTTTTCGAGCTTTCCACCGAAAACCATGACAAAGATATCTACTGTCTTAGAACATTATCAGTAACGTTTTATGATTACAAAATACTGATTACATAATGATTACATAAGATAGGATTTGATTATAATTTTGGTGAGAGCAAAAATATAGAATTGGAAAACTATGATTCAGCGCATTTTTTCGACGTTAACGTTACTATGATCCGGTAACCCAAATGATAATCTGTCAAGATGAGACAACACCTAGCTCATCATGATGTCCTTATTTTTGTATTTTTCATGTTTCGCCAGGATTAGTTAGTTACACAAACATGTACAATTCGAACAAAAAAGACACAAGTTACACAAACGAACAATAATATAAAGCGTAAAATTTTAAAGAATTTTTGCAAGCTCAGCAGAAAAAATTGTGTGTCCACATTTGTTTTTTACGTTCCAAAAAACAACATCAATATGTTCACTCAAATTTCAAGCGCTGTTTGGTGTTACTCTTCTATTGCTTGCGGCCGAACAAAATTTGTTTTCTTATTGAGTTGCGAGTAGACAAGAACGCTCTCCTTTATATATATATATATATATATATATATATATATATATATATATATATTTTTAAATATCGCTTATACAAATAATGAGCTACTCTTACACAGTGCATTCAGTTGTATCCAAACAATGCTAATCTATCGCCAACCGGTAGCTCTCTCACGAACAATTGAGACATCGTTCATGATCAGCAGACTTGTAGACTATGACTTAGGTCCAGCAGGTACTTTCACGCCACCCTGGTTAAATAGATCTTCTATTCATTATACAATAACTGCTTAGCAACATATTATTTGTATGCTGTTTTTCAAAATAGGAGTTCGGGGTTTGGCACAAAGCAAGAAGCATTAAAAAAATGAGGAAAATTTTGATTTAATAGCTGATGAGAGTAACATCAAGTAAGCAGGGGTTTTAATTGGATGCAACTCCTATAGAACTTGAGAACCTAACCATGCAAAAAGAACATTCGAGAATCCTAAATGTTAATAAAAGATAAAATTGATGAGATTGCGGTTTTCATTCTTTCTCTCAGGATACTTACTCAGGATACAGAAATTTCTGTAGCATTTCTATACCAGCCAAAAAAACTTTTTAAATTGTTTTTTGCTATAATCTTAAATTCTTTATTCAAATTGACATAACATTTTGGTTAAGCAGAAAAACATGTGGAAAACATATGAGTTTGAAAAAAAACTCTAAAACGGTTCGAACGATGACTTCCCTGTTTTCATTTACGATGATTTCACGAAGACATTTAAAAAAAAAACTGAGCAAACGATATCGATGCATTTTTTTTACAAATTTTTCAAGGAAGAGCTGATTATTTTTCCTCTCTCATTTTAAAAGTTCGAAATTCGAAAATAGTCTGCTCAGAAAAGCTGTTTCGTTTATCATGATGGACACTTACTAAAAATGGTTTTTCTAAAAAACAGTCATAACGTAAGAAACTTTAATTAAATGGCTTTTAAGTAATGTTCTTAATAGTTTTTTCGGTTTCTAATCATTATGGCGCACAAAAAGTTTAAAAGTGGTTTAAAGCTTCTTCATTCTCTTTAGTCAATATTCATAAAGAACGATTTTCTGATTTTTTTTCAAAAAAATAATTTGTTTTTGGAATAAAAAAACATATCCAACACTTCACAAAGTATAAAAAAATACATCAGCTCTAATATAGTATAAAGTTCTTGACCATTATTAGCTCATTCAATCATTTTCATATAAATAGACTTTTGCGTCACACCCTCTTTAGTTCAGCTGCTAGTCACTGATTAATCATTTTGTGGTTAAATCAGATTCTCTCCAATTCATGGTGAGAAAAGCGAGGTGACATTGATTATTTTTATTGACAAAGTTTTCATTTTCATGTCAGTTGAGAAATAATTTTAAACTAAGAAGTTTAAAGATCAAAAAGTTTTAAAGAAAATACTGTGAATACAATAATTTATCCGTCAAATCTCCAAGTTTTACAAGAACTTCCTAGTATAATAACCAAAACGATTTTCAAACTCTATCGTTTGCACCATAATTAGTTGAAATACCATACCCTGCTTGTGCAATATCTATTTAAAAATTAAAGCAATCAAAGCCGCATTTTTTTCAACATTCCATTTTTCTCTTTCTTTTGGAAATGCAGTTGACGTTTTGGGAAAGCTGTTTTCTTGCGGAATTGGATTGAAATTAGTGATAAACTTCTAAATAATTTTCCCAATTTTTTATTATTACATCTTTATTTGTTTGTTTATAAATCGGTCAACAAAAAAGTGGAACGGAGCCTCATCTGTTATATTTCTTTCCTGAATAGTTCTCGAGGCTTTATTTCAGCAAAGAAACAATTTAAGCTGCATAAACCTTCGTTTTGTTTTTTGTTTTGTTTCAAAGATATTTTGCAGCCATTTTTGATCTGAGTGCTCAAAGAGGAGAAGACACTGAACAGAGTTAGCGATTTTACATTTATTATATACTAATATCTCTTTTGATGCTGGAAGATGAATTCCGTTTTTCAATTATCATTGTGGTGATTTCAGAAGGAGGAAACTTTTTATTAAAGAAATGAAAGAGCTAATGACAGCAGTAAGAAACATATCTCTTTAAGTAAAATGTTATCTGTTAGTAACTTTTTGTTTGGAATACATTTTTTTTCAATTTTCGAAAGAAAAATAGAAAGTTCAAGAAGCTGAAATATGAAAACATGTTCAGCCAAGAACAACTGTCTCAAAAATAATGATGAAAACATACTTGAATTGGTTTTTTCAAAGACAGATTTATGTTAAAAAACAGTCTTTACCAAAAATGGGTTTTTATTAGGTAATATCTTCGTTCATTTTTTATTGAGTTTGAATTACTATGGCAAAGCCAAATTTTGATGTGAACAAGCGCCTCAATTTACTTGGTTAGTGTTCATCAAGCCCAATGATCGTGTATAATCTGTTTTCCCGAAAGCTGTGTTGATTCGACTCGAAAAACAAAAATGCCTACTAATTTGGCAGTTTAAGTGTACAGAAATACACTTAAATATATTAGATCCAAAAAATATTAAGCTCCCAGCCCATTAATACCTCGTTCAAGTGATTTTTGAAACATCTTTTCTTTTGCATCGCACCTTCTTGATTTGCACCGCTAGTCACTAATTATTCCTATATTGGTTAAATTGGAATCCTTTGGTTAAATAAGATTCACTCCGTTCGATGGTACAAAAATTGAGTTAATTTTTTGTATAATTGAATTAATTCTAGTTGTATTGTTTTTATTTTCGCGTTAGTCATGAGTTTTTTCTATCTTAGGAACTGAAAAATTAATAAATGGAAATCAAAAAAAATTCCGGGAAATTGGAAACACTGAACATTTCAAACCAGGAAGCTTTCAAAATTGGAATTCACCCATAAAAACAGTGCAATGCTTTAACGGTTAATTTTATAATGGTATTTGATCATGAGTAGTAAAATTTTCATTTTTGCCAAATTTTTTTTCATCTTTTTAGATAAAAAATATCATTGTTAACGAAAGAAACCACCACTAGTATCGTAAAAAATAACTTCTTTGCTTCACCGTAAAGTGGACTGAATCTAATTTAACTTCAAAAGAAAGATATGACTAGTTAATGACTGGTGGCGTTGTGAAAGAAGGTGTGACGTCTAGGATTTTTCAAAATCTTCAAGCTCAATTTGGCGGTGAATTCAGTTAAAAACTCGGGAAAAAACTTGGCTAAAAACCTGGATTCGCGCAACTGTTTAGGCAATCGCCGGTTCTCTTGCCCTTTTACTTGTTAACATCTGCACCACGAGCTTTAAAGTACAAATTTTTAGAAAACTTCGAATTTGAGTTTCATTGAAGCAGTTTTTTTCTGTTTAAAATTTGTAGATCTGTACACTTATTTTTTATCAGTTAAAAATGAGTATTTACTTTGATCAAGCTGAAACAGAAGAGCGAACGAGAAGCAAGCAATTTCGCGCGTAAAATTTTCCAAGTCCATTTTTGAAGTTGAGTGATAAAACGCTTTGAAAAAATCTTTTTCTCTGTAGTGACGTTTCTCGAAGTGCATTCTTTTGACCTCGGTCTCTTTTTGGGTTTTTTGATCTTTTTTAGGACTCGAAGAGAAGTATTGGAGAATTGTCTCTTTTTAAATTTTGTTGGAGTGAATTTGAAGCAGGAAAAGAAATGCGTTAATAAAATTGGAGTGGTTTGATTGTTGAACAAAACTTTAAAAAATAAGATAGTGGAGCGAAAACATTGTGGTTTGTAACAGACTGTTGTATTCAAGAGAGCAAGAAATCGAGGTGTGGAAACGTTTTCTGTAAGCGAGCGCATTTGGTAGCTTACGTGCACCTTTTTTAAGCTTTCTTGTGTTAACTATGTTTTTTTGTTAACGATGCTAGTTAACTAGTTATAAATAGTCATTGCTAAAAATTTCATTTTTTATTGCCATATTTTTTTCTGAATGGTTTCTCAAATTCACTTCTTGCCATTTTTGGTCCGTCCAGGTTTTTTTCTTTACACAATGAAAGTTATTTGAATTGTAGTTCAGGATTTGTCCTGCTATGTTTTTTAGTTTATCTCTTAGAAAGTAAACAATTTTGATGCGATTTTGGAACAAAAGCACGTTTAACATGTTGGTGTAAAATATTAGTACAAGAGATAGCATTACTTCTCTAATGTACAATGAATCCTACGCAATAAATTTCAAAAATAACTTTTAAATAGTCTACTTTTCGCCATTTTTTCTCGAACACCACATTTTGTGTTCCGCAGATTTGAAATTATTGAATAAATGAAATATGGTCACCGTTGTGAAAAAAATTTAAATGTTACCAAAAAAGGGGAGATCAACAGGCGCTACACCCAGTATTGCGAAATAGACAATATTTACAATCGTTTTCACACCTTTGGGAATTGTAGGGGCGATTCATGGTAATTAAATTTAATTGAGTAATTATTAATATCCATCTGGTTGGTATAAAAAGTTTAACTCGTTAAGTTGATTTTGATCGGTGTGTTCAATATTAAAATGACTCAGCTCAACAAATATTCAGGTAAGCTAAAGCTGAAACTAAATAAGTTTTATTTCTTTGGTTATTTCAAAGCTTTTTTCAGTTAAAATTTAGTTTTCCCGTTATAGCTCCCGCTTAGTGGGGGTCAGAGCCCCGGACTCCCCAATTACCATAAATAAACAATAATAAGGGCCCTTATAAATAATAGATATTTAGAATACAATTTTAAAAAATTTAATTTGGATTATAAAAAAATAATAGGGGCCTATATTTCTTTTGGTTGGAGGGGGGTCATAGTGGACAAAGGCCCAGAATTTTAACAAATTAGTCAGAATCAGAAGTCTCTTATTCAACCCACTGCGGTAATCGTGTTCTATTTCAGCTTTTCTTGTTCTGATGGTGCTCAATGGTGCTCTTGCTTGGTACGACGGTGGTAAGCATAATTATGAACTAATTAACAAATAATTCCCCAAAAATTAGGCGATTCGAAAATCTTGCACAGCCATCTGTCAAGATCTTGTATAAGAATATATACAGCTTCCATCTTTCCTGCAAGATTGGTGCAAGATTATGAACCGTGATAGGATTTTCGTCTATCATCTCTTAGTATGATATGTCTAGATTCCGTTAGCTTTAAACATTCCAAATATACTTTGTAGAGCATTAGAGCAAGTTTTTATGTTTCCATAGGATTCAAATCTCTGATTATAGTCAACGGAACAAAAAAATATTGAAATATCAAATTTCAATCGTTTTTTAAACTTTACCCAGCCCAACTTTATCCCGATCATAGATTTTTTTTCGTTTTGTTCTCTTGGTTGATTCTTCCTTTGCGACATAGAGCCAGAACCGATTTGAGACTGACAAACTTGCCTTCAAATGCAAGCATTGTTCGCATGCCCTATTAAAACACGCGAAAAAAATTTTGGTTTGAA
>NW_027452621.1:0-11331 GCF_964194025.1 Convolutriloba macropyga | reverse complement strand
AGATAAGCGGTGATAGATTAGTTTTTTTCACTGCAAATTTCGTACGTAATTTTGCGGTGAAATGCGGTGAAATTATGTAAGATCACCGCTAGACTAAGCGGTGATCTTACAAAAATTCACCACATTTCACCGCTAAAATATGTAATTTCACCGCCCTTACAAGGGTCCGAACCTCTCACCTCCTTTATGTCGTCCACTTCTTCTTCCACTGCGCCATCTCGCACTAACTGCAAAAATTTTTTGTTTTAAAATAAATCAAATTCACTCTACTTTCTGCAAAACATGCGAGGTGAATTTTTGTGAGATTTGCAATATTTAGCGGTGAAATTACATATTTTAGCGGTGAAATGTGGTTAATTTTTGTAAGTTCACCGCTTACTCTAGTGGTGAAATTACATAAACTCACCGCTTAGAAAAAAGTGTCAAAAAGATGTAAGATTAAGGGGTAGTTTTAGTGGGAAGGCAAATCTAACAATTCCTCCCACACTCACCACTAAGTTCACCGCATTCCTTGCTCATCTCAAACATCTTTAACAATTTTTTCTAAGCGGTGAATTTATGTAAGTTCACCACTAAGTTGAGCGGTGAATTTATGTAATTTCACCGCATTCACCGCTTATCTTACATAATTTGGACACTTTTTTCGAAGCGGTGAGTTTATGTAATTTCACCGCTAAATTCAGCGGTGAAATTATGTAATTTCAGCGCTACCAGGCGATAAAGTTTTTTTCACCGCATTCACCGCCTGATTTATGTAATTTTACCACATTCACCGCTTATCTTACAAAAATTTCCGCATTAACCGCTTATCTTACATAATTTTGCGTTGAATGGCGGTGACACCTCGACCCGGGAGATTGTAGAAGAATATAGACGTGAATGCTCAAACTTTTCTTGGTCTCTTATAACTGGTCATTCAAAAAAACAGCTCGGTAGTCATTTTCAGCATTATCTGCGAGAATGTAAACGCTTTCTACTAATTTACACAATTAAAACAATTAGAAACATTTATGATAAGCTGCTTACAAAAATCAAAGCATCTTTCTTCTAGAAGTTTGACAAGTTTTGTTGAAACTGAACAACGACTCGTTGAGACGTTAACTGGGATGAGGTTCACTTGATAATGTAAAGTTCTTGGACGCGACAAGCTTTCCAGGCGTACCATAAAATAGCAACAGTTGCCAGAAAACAGAGGGCTGATATTGTTACTCCAAAAAGCACCATTACCGGAATACCTGTCGTGTCACGTGACAACCGAACGTAACCCAAACTGTACACGACATTTGACCCAACCTGAATCTGAACTAATAAAGGCTTTGAGGCTTTCAGCTGGTCTGAACTGCTCGCTTTTATTTCACACTGGACATAATTTTCATTACTGTTTATTAATACAGACGAGCAAACTTTGGTTTTGTCCAGGTAAATTTTAAAATCACTTTTTTGTAAATTTTGACTCAAATTATATCCGTAAAACTTAATTACACTGTTTTCTTTAATGAGGTAAATTTGTTCAAACGTTTGGAATGTTGGAGTTGGAATGATAAAAAATTCTTTTGCGTTTTCCAGGTACTCAAAGCCGTCCAGTTTTAACCCAATTTTGGCATTAACATGGGGGAAAATTTCCTCCATGGCCGGTGTTGGGCAAATAACTTTATTTTCTTCAATATGTGAACAATCATTGCCATAAACAAACCAGGTTGAAGAACTTCTCCGTTGCACGTGAATAGTAATTCTTGCCCGTAAAATAACGTTAAAATTTTCGCCAACGAATGTAATGTTAATTCCTCCCGCGCTTATGGAAAAATTCGGGAAGTAAGTAGTTACTATTGGATCGGGGCGGTAGTGGAACTTTCCAATTGGGTAAATTCCGCTATCTATTTGTAAATCCACCCACGATTCGTTCACGGACAATTCGGGCGAGTAAAATGACAGAAAATAAGGGGTCAGTTCGTGAATCTGAACCAGGGTGGTTTCAAAATTGATGAAGTGGTCTGTTCCAATGTCAAGATTGGTTCCCACAACTTCAACCAGCGTGCCTCCGCTTTTGGGACCAATTATGGGGTGGAAATGTTGGATTTGGGGCGTTTTGAATTCGAAAAACTTGTCCGATGCTCCCTTCATACTGTTGCGAACCTCAATTTTAATCCGATCAGCGAAGCGACCTGAAGCTTTGCTTGTTTCGCAAATAATCGAATCCAGGTTGTTGCTTATTAAATAAATTGCTTTCAACTTGCACGTTACAGGCCCTATTGTGATATTTTTAATGTAGTCTGAGTTAGAGCCAAAGTTTTTGCCGAATATGCGAAGTTCGGTTCCACCCGCCACCGGACCCGAAGAGGGTTCGAACTCGGATATGACGGGGGGTTCCCGGCATTGGGTCTGTTCCGAGGTAGACCATTCGAGAGGGCAATCGACAGATTGTGAACAAGTTAACGATGTGTGACACCAGGCACAGTTGTACCGCGTGAACAATGAAGTGCAACTGCTGCACGTGGTCGCCATTTGTCGACAATCATACAAAGAAATTGTCAACCTGTTCGGATTTTCAAACAAACTCATATTCTGTCTAATATCTACTTTGTAAGACGTGATTCCGTTCATAGACGTTTCGTCGAAGCGCAATTGCGGTGGGTCGCAGTAAATTGTTGAGTCGTCAACCACAAACCCTGGAACTAAGAATATCCAGTTTCGGAGCTGGAACCGGCAGTTGATTGGAATACCTTTGACGATGTTTTTGGCTATCAAAACTAGCCGGACTTCTTCTTTGACTTCATACTCTGTTTTGTCAGAATCAATTTCTAAGATTGCAGGACAGTGATTTGTCTGTTTTATCGGAGATAAGGCACATTGCATTTGAGATGAGAAATCATTGTCAGATGTTGAGTTTCTAATAACGGAACACCTTTCGGTTTTGGGACACCATTGGCATCCGAACTCGTTCATTATACATTGTGAACAACTGGTTTCGGAGTACCGACTACACTGGTCAATAGGGATCTCAAAACTGGCCAACACCACACTCGTTGAGCCGTAAAAAAGATCAATCGGAATCGAATCGACCTCGTTTAACTTGGGCACAGATACAATGCATTTCACTGAGGTCTCCCCATCTCGGCTGATTTGAAAAGATATCGTGGAAATTTCCATTTTCTGGGAAAATTCAGTGTCTGGTAGACCACAGCTGACCCCAGGTCCGGTCATTTTGTCCGAATGTGGCAAATTGCGAACCGTAAAACTAATCAGATTTGAAGTTCCGGTTGCGATTGTTGAAGGGCTAAAGCTTTGTACGTTAGGGCAATTTTGTTTACTGTAGTTGTTTGTGATTTGAGTAGCTCGTAATGGTAAATCTTCAGCTGGGCATTTCGAAGTTAGTTCACAAGTTCCTTTCAATAAGCACCATGAACACAAATTAGCTCCTTCTTCAAGACAACTGGAACAGCTTCTGAGCGATTCACAGTCGACTAACGGGAACGTTGAAATACCATCACCAGAACTTTTGCTGGTTATAATCCGCGAAGTACTAACTAGAAACTGATTATCAAATGGTGTGAGTTGCTGGCTGGATAGTTTCCTGTAAACTGGATCAGACAGAAACGCAATCACTTCGAAGTTGCTTTTCAGTCCAACAAATATTTCCTTTTCCTGGAAACTCGTACTTTTTAGCGTTGTCACCGAGAACGGAATCGAAGATCTCGACTCAGGGGGGATCGCGGGAAGATATAAAGGTTTGCCCAAATCGTAAAGTGAGCACCTGCGACTTTGTGACGGAGGGTTCTGGGCTCCAATTGACAGGTGCCTGGATATAATTGCGTCATCACTCCTTCCCTTACGACAGTTTTCCACACTTTTGTTCAGGTATTCATTAATGTCGGCTAGTGAGAGCTGGCACAAAGTTGTGGACTCTGAACTTGCTGCAGAAACCATGTAGTTGAAGGTTCGCATCGATGACGTCACAGAGATGGCGCGAACAATGACGTCATCGGAGTGTGAGGAGCTGATTGGTTTACATTGGAGCTCCATGTGAATGGTGTCATCAAATGGTTTCTGTAGTGAAGGCTGGAATCTGAAATGGGAAAGAAATTGGGTGGATCCGGTTTTTTGTGAACAATCTTGAAGCTCTTAGTATTAACAACTGTTAGTTGTCTAAAAAACGCAAAAGTAAAAGCATAGTACCGTCAATGTCAAAATCTGTCAGCTAATTAAAAAAAAATAAAATCAGGATTTAAAGTATTGATTCACCGTGACGAAACAGACGTTAAAATTAGTTAAAATTGATCGATTTTTACAAACCGTGTTGCCATAAACAATCTATATTACCATAAAAATTTTTTCAGTGGTAATCTATGTGAATTTAGGGATTAAGGGTAAAAAGCAACCAAAGTGTTAATGTGCAAAGTTGATTTCGCCTACGCAATTGAGCAAATTTGCTCAAATGGGCGAATTTATGGTGTCTCCTTCAGCAGGTAAAGTGGACTTTCAAAGCATTGATCTTAGCAAGGCTGATCAAGACTCTCTTTGTACGCTTTGTTTGGAAAATTTCATCGGGATGCGACGGGGAGCAAGATATGAAAGCAATGAAACGAAAAAAAAAATTTCTTCAGCCCAAAATGAAGTTTACTTTAACTACATAAGTTACGTTTGTTAATTGAGCTATTTAATATTTTTTCGTTAGTCTGTGGGAAAATCAAAACTACTGTCTATAATTTCTCCCAAGTACCTGAATGAGTCAGGTTCCTACATTATTTTTATGGACGCCAAAGGTGTCTTAAAAATTGTTTCTGGGATTACTGCGCCAACTAAATTTTTGCTCTTGGGCAGCACAAAATAAACTTGATATATAAAGTACGGAGATTTTCACTTACTATATAGCTCCCAGGATTATTTTTTGTTTTCAGCGTTGTCAAAGAAAACTGCCAAATAAATCCCTCTTCCTTAAAAATTTCCTAAACTTCCAAAACAACGGTAAAGTATCTCTAAATATATTTTTTTAAAAGTAAAAAGTAAGCAAAAACCTTGCTTTTTTCTGAGCGTGACTCAGAAAGTTAAATTAATGATGTTTTACAGCATACAATGAAAACAAAGTGTGACAATGAAAAGATCAATCGTAGTACAGGCCTTTTCTTCGGAGAAAAGCTTAAAGACTAGAAATTTTGTAAAAGCGCTTGTTGACAAGAATCTGTATCAAAACAATGTCCTGTTATATCACAAATGACATATTTTTTTTAAAAAAAGTATCATAATTCATAATTGAAACATAATATAAAGGGCAATGAGTACAACTGAAAATATATGGTCATGTTTATCACAACAAAAAAACATGACTTTAAATTGGTTTCCTCTTAAGAAGAGAGACAATATAGACGTAGTTTTTCGTGTTTGAGTATTTTTTCATAGGACAAAAATACTTTTTATTTTAAATTTTGCACAACCAGCTAAATAAAGAAAAACAGTTTTTGAGGCAATGGAAGAAGGTTAAATTTTAACAATTGAAAAACTATAGCCCCTCTCAAAAGTTGAAAAAGTCAAACGAAACTACCGCAATTTTTCAGTTTCAATCATGCAAAAAAATTAATCTTCAATTTTTGGGTTGTTTTCAGCAGTATTTGGTTTTTTACGTTAACATTTATCCTTGTCGGGTTATTTTTTCTCAATAGAATCAGATTTTTTGGTGCACAACACCTAATTCAAGTTGAGGTCCCAACACCTAACTCAGGTACACAACACCTAACCAAGGTTGAAGTCGATATGTCCAGACTAAAATGAACACAAAAAAGGGCGTCGTGCCATCAAAACTACAGGATCTAGAAGCATGAATTAACGCACGAAAGTCTGACATAAGTAACATTGAACGCACAAAGTCTGGAGATGGACACATTTGAACAAACAGAAACCTGAACATAGTGACCCCCGAGCAAATGACAATTTCTCGAATTGAAACAAAAATCGCAAAAATCTTTGAGTTCATGGTTGCATCAGCACTCTTATTACAGTGCTCACCAATGTGAAAGTTTTCTAATTAAACAAATATCAACTCGCTTGATTTCAAAACTTGCAAAACGTTAAACTGAGAAAAAAATTATCCAACTTTTTGCCCTGTTCTGGACCGTTTTGCTCCTGGAACTATATAACACTGCTGAAGGGACAAAAATAAGCTTTAATAACTCTATGAATTGGAAGTTTTTGAATCAATATCTTCATCACTAAATTTTTATTATACACGTTTGTGCCAACTTTTAAGGTCCTACAGCACAACCATCACAGTAATATATCTATACTTGAAATGAAAACATTATAAACATTGCGTACAAACGATTTGATCAAGTATGGAAAGAGTTCTAGACAAAAACGCACATATGACTGGACATAATTATATTTGTACATACGAAGAACTCAAAAATTTTGAACTCAGGAAACTCTGTAGAGACGTGCTTTTTAACGCACAAATAATAAACAAAAAAAATAAATGTACGAAGGCCTAGTGAACGCGTGAAAGTGAAGACATACTCACTTTTGAACGCACGAGGACGCGAAAAAGTTTGGACTGCACAAAGTTCAGCATATGTGTGCTTCTGAACGCACGAAAGTCTAGTGAGCGCTCAAAAATCTGGTTACACAAAAAAAATT
This sequence comes from Convolutriloba macropyga, assembly GCF_964194025.1. Lineage (NCBI taxonomy): Eukaryota > Metazoa > Xenacoelomorpha > Acoela > Convolutidae > Convolutriloba > Convolutriloba macropyga. The sequence goes on along the minus strand of NW_027452621.1, from coordinate 4,707 downwards.
TTGAACGCCCGAAAGTCTGAACAAATGTGCTCTTGAGCGCACGAATAATGCATAAAACTTATTGAACGTACAAAGTCTGGACAAGAACACGCAATTTTAAATGTACGAAAGCCTAGTAAACGCACGAAAGTCTGGACATACTCACCTTTGGACGAACAATGAACTTACAAAAAATTTGAATACACGAAATTTTTTGAACACACGAAGTCTGGTCATGAATGCTCGAAAGTCTTGACATAATCACTTTTGAACGCACTTAGAGCACAAAAAAAGGTTTGAACGCGCGAAAGTTTGGACATAGAGCTTTTCTGTCTGGGACGGTCTGCACATAAACATGTTCCGTCTGTGACGGTCTGGACATGACTACTTTTGGTCCGGCACCTCAGCCGGAGAACAGCAAAATGATTAAAAATTTCAAAACTTTATAATATTCAGTGCTCCATCTCTAAATGCGCTCTCTTCAAATTTTTATGTTTGAAATAGTTTTGAGTTTAATTTTATGACATAGCTTAGATTTTTTTTTTAGTAAAGATGACTTGATCAGAAAATGATTATTACGAATACGAAATTGAGTAGTCATGACTCAACAACAGATTACTGTGACTTTAACCCCCACCCCCCCCCCTTGCAACAGTGCAGTATTGTGGAGCGGCCAAACCTGATTAAGGAGGACTGGTGTTTGGTGATTCCAGAACTCTGGACCTTCATGGATACGACCATGTAAAAGAAAGGGTACTCGTAGAAATGCCCGATTGTCCTGTACTCCAGCACCCCCGATATCCTCATTTTCCCTTCTAAGCCCAAAAGGAAATCACGTGCTTCCAACAACACGTCTTGACCTTCAAACGCGTGATACACAAAATTGTCTGTCAACGACACGCCTGTAATATGTTCAGAACTGATTGTTAAACTCTTATTGGCCAGCAAGTTTACCGCAAATTCTGCATTTTCATTGGACGATATTGACGCGATGATGCCATTGGCTGACGAATAATGGTAGAAAGTGTTGCGGTAGAATGATATCAGCTGAGGGTCATTGGAAGTGGAATCGCATGACTGAAAATTTTGGTCGGATAGAAGGTTCCCCCCAATCGAAAATAACTTGAGTTTTGTACAACTTAAAGTTGCGACTATAGAGTCGGCGTAAAAGAATAGACTCTTTGAATAAACTGTGCTGTGAAAGAAATTAAGAAGCAGTATCGGACAAACTGTGAATAATCTTGTGATCAACATTTTTTTTTAGTTTGAATTTACAGCTGATAGTTAGCGGAAAGGTATACAATATCAATTGCGTGGCGGTTCGGTCCTTTGTTGCAGAGGTGGCCCCGTTTTCGGTCGTTAATTTGACCCCATAAATAACAGCAGAGTGAAGGCTGAGCTTAATCCACGGGTTTTGAAGGCAACTTCATTTTTATTTATCAACAAATTTCGCCCTTCAAATACTTGATCCACTTACGTCAGAATAGTTTGGATTTCGCAACTGGTAAATTTGTTCAGCCAATTAATTCAGATCATAAATTTGGACGCCGTGCAAGTTGAAATCGATAGCCCGGGGCAGGACCTCATAAAGCAGACAGAAACTGACTGTAAAATGAAAGATTAGCTTCCCAAGTCGGATTGTAACAATTAACAAAGACAAGGCTGTAGGCCTGTACGCTTTCAGGCCTCCATAAAACGCCCTGTTTATCCCTAGTAAACAAGCTTTCGGGCTCTATAAACACGCAAATGAGAATTGGGATCTAGTTGGTCAGGCGATCGAAACTTCAATTGAATTTTAAGGCTCTCTTTTAATTAGCCCATCTGCGTAAAATCTATTTCTCGTTTTTCTGTGGTCGCAAATATTTACCATTTCAGCCTCAGAAGATATAGAACTTGAAATAAAAGTTGAAACGCGATATTCAAAGTGACAGTTTGGCTGAAAAAGAATGTGCGCTAAGATAGGGTCTGTTGGTCATAGCAAGAGATAATATTCAAATTGATAACGAAAATGGTGGTCGTAAAATGTAAATATTAATCATAGGTTTTCATTTATAACTTGAGAGAAAGTTCAAAAGTGTTCTAATGTCAACATCAGCTACGCTTTTTGTTTCCTACACAAGATAAAAGGTGTAACATGCAAACATTAGACATAAATAATGCGAGATCTTAAAATGGTTTTTATTCCTTCACGCATCACGGGAGAGCAAAAGACTGTTTGTTGTTCTTGTTGTTCTTTTTTCTTCCTTCATGCTTCCCTCCTTTTCCCCTGAAACAGTCAAAAGGGGGAGTGATTTATTTATTCTTCTTTAATATGGTTTAAGGAAAGGCATTTTCAAAACAAAATTGTAATAACAAGATTAACCAAAAAATGGGGATAACAAAATGCTAGTTTGAAACTGTGATCCGCCTCAATTTTGAAATTTTACCGGGTAAGTGGACAATTGAAAAATTCAAAATATTTACACAAGAAACGTTAGCAAAAATGACACTCAAAGTGTAGTTGTTTTGTCTACCCTAACTAGCTTATTTGTTTGTTTATGTTAAATTTAAGGGGATAGAAGTTTTGAGTTATAATTTGGTAATAGGAGGCGAGGGATAGTCTGGAAAGCTGCTGGTTCTAATTCACTTTGAAAAGAATAGGTTGTGTTGTAATTTCAGTGGGAGTAGGAGCAGTAATATACGCATTTTTCCTCAAAATTTTGGAAGTAATAACCACACCGCTATACTATTTATGTCCTTTTCAAAGATAGGTATATAGTGGGTCGGTGTTGAGGAGTAAGAAATTAAGACATTGTAAACAGCGTTGAGTAGAAAAACGCAGAATTTATCAAGGTATGGCAAAAGTAGCTGGCAGCCACGCGTTCTGAAACCGGAATTAAAAAGCTACAATTATTGATCCCCGGAGACAAATTGGCCGTAGTCAGAAAACAGGGCACGTTTTGACAGCCTGTCAAAGAACAAGGGGAGGGAATGTTGCTATTTATTATTGTATAATGGGAATATAAACATAAACAGATATAGATCTATAAGAGCGTGCGATTGTTCAACGTCATTTTGAAAACAAAAGCCGCAAAGCCTGCTTACTTACCAATGTTTCACTTCTAAAACGATTCCCTATGATAGGTATTTTGTCCTTAATATAAAACTGTCATAAACAAATCAAGTGCACGGGGTGAAGGAAAAACAAAACACCCTTTCGATTTGACGGGGACAGTTATAGAAGGCCAAATTAACCAAGCACGTTTTATGGTTTTACAAATTCACATAAACTTGAACTCGTTGTGAGCGAATTGTGGAGAGAGATATATACGCCTGTCAATTTTATGAAATACAAGCCTTGAAATTATGAAAGAGTGGCTATGTTGTCAATAGTGATGTGATGGTGGTGGAGGCACTATAGTGGGCTATAGAATTCACTAGGGCAAATGGAAAATGGCTGAGTGGCCTATTATGTTCACTTTTACCCCCCCCCCCCCCACCTCCCGCGCCTCAACCCGTGCGCCCCATCTCACTACTCGAAACCCGTAACCGCAGGGTAGGAAAAGAGGAAATATCGGGGAAAAGCAAACAAAACAAGCGAGGTAAACAAAAGGAGGCAACAGGAACTAATGGATTGCTTCTTAGGAGATTTCTAGTCAGTTGTGTGATCAAAAATTTGTTTTGTTTAAATTGAGTTATACGAGACACCAAATAACACTTCCAACTTTTTACAAATTGCTGATTAAATAAACAAAAGCCCAACCTACCTGTGAACAAATATTGAAAGGCAACCATTCATGGTAACCATGTTTTAATTTTAAACATCTTCGCTAGTTTTTTGAGAAGAAAATAGCACAACTTACTAACAAAAAATCAGATTTTAAATAGTAAAACGATAGTAAACAAAGAATGGGAAAAATAAACGTGAAAATTAGCTAACAGAAGGGGAACACTCGAACTGCGCTTTAGAAAACATGCTAGCTTTTAAACAATGGAAAACAGTTTGCAAACTGTTAATCATATCTAGTCAATAATCATTTGCAAACAATTTGTTTTGCAGTTAAATTGCACTGAAAAACAAGCTTTTCTTTGAACTGAATAGAGCGTGATATTTTGCATTGTGATGTATCAAAATGTGAGCTGATCCAGAGAAGGGAGTGAATGAAAAAAATGAAAAGCAGGAATATGGGAGCGAAATGGGAGCTGGGGTGTCCGTGGTATCGCATATTAAATGGAGATCTTCAAAGAACGGCACAAGAGCGCTGATTAAAATTGGGAACAACTAAAAGCACCTCAAGGTTGTCCCCCAAAAACTGGGAAAGGTAAGTGGAGCTGGATGGCCGTAAAAAGAGTGGACACCTCTTCGAGACCCATCGGGGGGGGGGGTATGTAGTTCGGTCAATGGTTGGGCAGTAAGCAGTAAAAAAGTGGACAAGTCTTTGGGACCCTGTGGTGGAGGAAGGCCGGGGGGGGGGGGGTTGGGGTTATTGGTTGGGGAGTAATTGTGTGGTGATTGGAGCAGAACATAAGTTGGGGTGTTGTTATCAGGCTGGTTTAAAAGAGTGGTCGTATCAAAGAGCTGATTTTCAATAAAAAATTTGGGCCATATAAAGAGGGAGAAAGAGAATGAGATTGAAAGAAAAGAAAGTAGCGAAGAAAGAGCAGTGAAGCAGTGATAGAACTTATAAAAAGGAAGAAATATTATCCATGTATCAATAACACGAACAGTAAATTAAACCTAAATCAATA
>NW_027452620.1:22500-36200 GCF_964194025.1 Convolutriloba macropyga | reverse complement strand
CAATTCCAAGGACTCTACAACGTGTTATAAAGAAAAGATAACTCTTCCCCAAGGTCCCAATGACAAAGTTCGACCTCAATGACGTTGCCGTCTCAATGCCAGGAGAGTAAGTTCGGGAATTTTAACCCGATGCTCTTTCGAGACTCAGCAGTTTTCAAGAAACCACTATTCAAGACTTTGGCATTAGCCTGTCTTTTAGAATCGACTAACTCATGTGCAAACGCTGTTCACATGAAAGCCTTTCCCGCTTCAGTCCTCAAAGTTCTCATTTGAGTACTTGCTACTTCCACCAAGATCTGCTCCATTGATCGCTTCGCGCATACACTTGCGTGCATACTTTAGCGCAATCAATGTGTCCTCCTACACATGAATATCATTTTTGAGCTGGTGAGGCTCTTTTTCTCTAATCTAACTTGCGTTAGATATTGATATTCATGGTTGGGTATAGGCCACGAGCTCTAGTGCCATCCATTTTCAGGGCTGATTGATTCGGCAGGTGAGTTGTTACACACTCCTTAGCGGATTTCAACTTCCATGACCACCGTCCTGCTGTCAGTATCAATCAACACCTTTTGTGGTGACTCATGAGCAAGTAGTTAGGCGCCTTAACCCAACTTTTGGTTCATCCCACATCGCCGGTTCTGCTTACCAAAAGCGGCCCACAAAAAGCTTGCATTCATAGTCCAAGTGCAATTAAGTCACAAGGACATCTCACCGATTTATAGTTTGAGAATAGGTGAAGGAAAAATTTTCCCCCATTCCTCTAATCATTCGCTTTAACCGATGAAATTGCTTTGCGAAGATTTTTCAATCTTGCTCAAGCTTTTGCTATCCTGAGGGAAACTTCGGAGGAAACCAGCTACTAGATGGTTCGATTAGTCTTTCGCCCCTATGCTCAGGTCAGACGATCGATTTGCACGTCAGAACCGCTTCGGGCTTCCACCATGGTTTCCCGTGGCTTCGCCCTGCCCAAGCATAGATCACCATCTTTCGGGTCGTGTGCTACTTGCTCTGGATCAGTCATGCAATAAGAGCAAAACCGTCCGTGGTTGCGGGACACCGAATCGGCGCCCTCACCACACAAAGTAGTGCAATTCATAAAAATTACACTGTTCACTTTCATTTCGCGTGTGCGCTTTCAATGAGCGACAACACTTGCAAGCAACTCACACTCCTTGGTCCGTGTTTCAAGACGGGCTGTAGAGAGCATTGAATAGGAAGTTGAGGTCAGACAGGCAATCAAGATCAATTTATCTCATTTTGTTTAGAATCAACAAGAAGAATTCCGAGGAAAACTTCTGCTCGATTCATTAACAAGATTTGCCAAAAGACGACAACTACACTACTCGGTAGCCGAGAATATAATATCAAGGCATTGAGTATGGTAACGCTCACTCCAGTTCCCCTTCAACAGTTTCACGTACTTTTCACTCTCTCTTCAGAGTGCTTTTCAACTTTCCCTCACGGTACTTGTTTACTATCGGTCTCGCTTTATAATTAGCTTTTGGAGAGACATATCTCCAGCTTCGAGTTGCACTTTCAAACAACTCTACTCATAGGAATGAGCCATTATGACTGGTATCGAAAATGACCTTTACAGGATTTTCACCTTCTTTGATGCTACTTTCCAGTAGACATCAGGACAAATTCACCAGTCTAGCATCAAACCATACCGGACACCGAGAAATGTTGCCATTTCTCTTCCCGATGAGCTTTTCCCTGTTCATTCGCCATTACTAAGGGATTCTCAGTTGATTTCTTTTCCTCCCCTTACTGATATGCTTAAGTTAAGGGGGTTCTCTCGCCCAATTCAGGTTATGTAGTTGATTGTCTCTTAATTGGTTCACTGACCAATATGAGACAGAAACCGATTCAGCAGTTTTGTTCGCTACTACTATCAAACACAGGTCGAAGTTTCCATTCAGTCATTAATTCCAACTTTCAAATGTTGTTGTTTCAGCTTTCGCTTACTAGAAGCAACATAATACTCGCTGCAATACAGACCTCGGGAAACCCTCACCGTGAATAAGGTTCACTCACATATTTCACTACATTTTGCGTGGGATTGGAGATGAGGCTACTCGTTCTTGCTCAGTACTAGGCTGAAAATTAACGAAACTTCGTTACAAACGTTCACATGTTGATGTTTCCGCTTTCGCGTACTCGAAACAACATAATACTAGTCTTTGTAATTTAGTTTCATAATTTCAACTGTTCTCATGCAGAATTTTTGCTCATTCTTATCCCAAATTTTGACCTGGCTACTAGTTACACTCCTTGTACTTATTGCAAAATGACCACAAATTTCAACAGCTTTCACATGTTGCTGTTTCGGCTTTCGCTTACTACAGTCAACATAATACTCGTTGCAAAATAAGTGCTCGGCATCTGCAATTTTCCAAAGACGAAGTTTCGCCAGTTCAATTTTCGCTCGCCAATTATGGCTACTAATTCACACGGTACTGAGCTCAACAACATTAAATTTGTTCAGCAAGACTTTCACATGTTGATGTTTTGGCTTTCGCCTACTAGAAGCAACATAATACTCGTCTTGTTAGCTCATTCAATGAGAATAGCTTTTCCCGTTGAGAATTTTTGCCTTCAATTGGCGTTGTAGTGAGTTTGGCTACTCAGATCACCAAATACTTGTGACAATTCGAACCAGAAATGTTTTCAATTTTCACATGCTGATGTTTCGGATTCAACCTACTAGAAGCAGCATAATACTTGTATTCAACAATTTCTGTATCAAATCCCAGTTTTCTCTGGTGCATCTTTGCCAAACTATTCCAAACTGCCTGAGTCTGAATACCAATTACAGGTACTAGTAAATGCACGTTACTAAGGACTATATAGTTCTAGGTTACTGTACACAACGACGTTCACATGTTGATGTTTCAGCTGCCGCTTACTAGAAACAACATAATACTTATCGTGCATACCTTTCCATAACTTGTCCTTTTCAGATGCATTAGTTTCCCTTTGTCTTGGCTTCTACAGTCAGACTGGCTACTAGTAACAGCACAGTACTAATCACATATCGTTCTACAGTTTGCAGACAACTTTCACATGTTGATGTTTCAGCTTTCGCCTACTAGAAACAACATAATACTCGCTGTATACATTTGTAGTTCTCTATGTAACTTTCATGTGAAGAAGTTTCGCCAGTCTTTTTGACTGTCTCAAATCTGAGTCATGCTTAGGCTACTAGTTGCTTCATAGTACTTATCGCCTCGAGATCATTGAACAAAACTTGATTTTCACATGTTGCTGTTTCAGCTTCCGCTTACTAGAAACAACATAATACTAGTCTCATTAAGTTCCGTCTCTTTGCAATTTTCTTATGAAGAAAATTCGCCATCACAATGACTCCAGCAGTTCTTGATCAAGGAATGCAATCATTGATCAGAATGCTATTATTTGAATCGGTTCTGCTTTAAGTGTTCCAATTTTATTGGAAGCACCAACAATAGAACATCAATGTGTTCAATCGAGAGTTATATAACCCTGAATCGGACGCAGTCAACAGCCGAAGCCGAGACCGCCTTTTGCGTTAGAGAGGTCGGTAAACAAATCTTGCGATTCATACCGAATTAACACATATAGCTGTGCTCCTCTTCGTAAAGCGAGCCAAGTGATCCCCTGTTGAAGGATGTATTTGGACCAATCTAGTAGCATTTGGTTTCCAACAAGCTCTCCCAAGTTAGCTTACTTATTGGGCTTTTCAACCAATTCGGTTGGCTACAAGCATCATCAAAGTACTAGCCACAGTTTGATCGCAAAATTCTACGACTTTCACATGTTGATGTTTCGGCTTGCGCTTAGCCTACTATAAGCAACATAATACTAGTCATATCATAGAGCGTGATCAGCTTGTGACGTTCTCATGATGAAGTTTCACCAACAGTGTCTCACTTCGAGCTTAAATCCAGCTACTAGTAACTACACAGTACTGACTGCAACGATAACTTTTATCTATACCTTTCACATGCTGCGCTTTCGGCCAGGGCCTACTAACGTCAACATAATACTCGATATAAACTTTTGTTCATGATGCAGCTTCCCCATGCAGAAGTTTCGCCTTCAAATGCTCTCTTGGCCATATGACGTAAGAAAAGGTTACTAGTAACATCACAGTACTAGCCACAGTTTGATTGCAAAATTCTACGACTTTCACATGTTGATGTTTCGGCTTGCGCTTAGCCTACTAGAAGCAACATAATACTAGTCATATCATAGAGCGTGATCAGCTTGTGACGTTCTCATGATGAAGTTTCACCAACAGTGTCTCATTTCGAGCTTAAATCCAGCTACTAGTAACTACACAGTACTGACTGCAACGCTAACTTTTATCTATACCTTTCACATGCTGCGCTTTCGGCCAGGGCCTACTAACGTCAACATAATACTCGATATAAACTTTTGTTCATGATGCAGCTTCCCCATGCAGAAGTTTCGCCTTCAAATGCTCTCTTGGCCATATGACGTAACACAAGGTTACTAGTAACATCACAGTACTAGCCACAATTTGATCGCAAAATTCTACGACTTTCACATGTTGATGTTTCGGCTTGCGCTTAGCCTACTAGAAGCAACATAATACTAGTCATATCATGGAGCGTGATCAGCTTGTGACGTTCTCATGATGAAGTTTCACCAACAGTGTCTCATTTCGAGCTTAAATCCAGCTACTAGTAACTACACAGTACTGACTGCAACGATAACTTTTATCTATACCTTTCACATGCTGCGCTTTCGGCCAGGGCCTACTAATGTCAACATAATACTCGATATAAAATTTTGATCATGATGCAGCTTTCCCATGCAGAAGTTTCGCCTTCAAATGCTCTCTTGGCCATATGACGGAACACCAGGTTACTAGTAACATCACAGTACTAGCCACAGTTTGATTGCAAAATTCTACGACTTTCACATGTTGATGTTTCGGCTTGCGCTTAGCCTACTAGAAGCAACATAATACTAGTCATATCATAGAGCGTGATCAGCTTGTGACGTTCTCATGATGAAGTTTCACCAATAGTGTTTCATTCGAATTGGTTCTGCTTTAAGCTCTCCAATTGTTTTGGATGAACCAGTTTTGCCCTTCGAAGCCACTTTTGTGAGCTTTTGTGGGTCTTTACCAAGAGGATATACCTCAAGGCCTCTTTCAATTCCTTTAAGTTCTTTCAACTCCTTTACAGTTTCTAGGTTCACATAGCTGCAAACCTTATTTCTAGTTTTAAGTCTGGCCAACTTGGGGAGAGTTGGTGCAGACCGTGACCAATTCTAGTAGGATGCCACAACAAGAATGTGATCAACTTAGCTTGTCGATGAACCTGCCCCACATTCAAACAACTCTATCGCCTTTTCCTCGTATAGTTATATGCGAGGGCCTCTCATAGAGAGCGCTGTTAGCAACCTTTTCCACATAGACGATAAAGTTGTGAGTGTTTTGCACATGGCTGTTGTCATCACCACGTGACGAGTCAACTCAGCTTGACTCTCTACACTCCGACAAGCTTTGCACATACGCCTTTAGTTCAGTATGTGTCTTTAATCTGACTCCGGTGCCTCAAGCCGGAAAAATTGTCAGATTATGATCATTATCGGTTAGTCATCCCGATGCAAGATCGTATCGTACTGTCTTTGTCTACCTCCAGATTCCGAAGAACAGGAGGAGACTCTCCCAGACCTACATATCTGGGAGAATGTTCAGAGGGCGAGAAGCTGTGGATTACTCTCCCCTAAGAACTGACTAAACTTTACCCTCGTCCAAGGTAAGTTTATTTTAGCTAGCCTTCTATGTAAAGGATCTGAGGCTAAGCTGTGTTTTTTCGAGCCTTTGGCTCGGAGCAAGTTCAGTGGGCGCCCCGAGTAGCTCAACTCTTTCCCACTGAACAGCGCAACGCTCTGTCACTCGCTGGGATTTTTGCGTGTCGGTTCTAACCACGCGACTTGTGGACCTTTTTAGGCCTTTCTCATTCACAAGTCTATAGCTGGGCTTCTATAACCCAGCTTCTGAGATCTAGATAGCTGCAGTTCTGCTAGGCTGCTTTTGCTAACTAGTCTCCCTTTAAGCAGTCCCTTGCCATGACTGCTGAACTATGTATCCACACAAGTAGTTTTTGAGCTCGATACATAATTCGAGATTGGTTGCCAAGCAATCTCTAGCGACAGAGCGTCATGCGCACTACAGACATGGCCTCTACCAGCAGCCATGCCCGAAGGAATCAATCACTGATCCTTCCGCAGGTTCCCCTACGGAAACCTTGTTACGACTTTTACTTCCTCTAGACAATTAAGCTCGATCCGCTTCATCCCGTTGCCGGAGACCGAAGTCCCAACAGTAGGAATTTGCAATTCTTGCTTAACTATCCAATCAGTAGTAGCGACGGGCGGTGTGTACAAAGGGCAGGGACGTAATCCCTATGAGTTGTTGACTCATAAGTACCAGGAATTCCTGGTTCACGTCTGCAAGTTACAACAGACGATCCCCTTGAAGCGCTGTACTTTTCTCTGATTGCCCAGTCCATTTCGGACCAAGGGCTGAGTACTCAATCTAAAAGTACACAGTGTAGCGCGCGTGCAGTCCAGAACATCTAAGGGCATCACAGACCTGTTATAGCCTCACTTCATCTGCGGTATTTAATTCCGCATAGTTCCTCTAAGAAGTGTTTGAATTCACATATAGTGAATTTCATTATTTAGATGGAGAAGATCTCGTTCGTTATCGGAATTAACCAGACAGATCACTCCACTAACTAAGAACGGCCATGCACCACCGCCCATATAATCATGAAAGATATTCAATCTGTCAATCCTTAAGATGTCTGGACCGGGTGAGTTTTCCCGTGTTGAGTCAAATTAAGCCGCAGGCTCCACTCCTGGTGGTGCCCTTCCGTCAATTCCTTTAAGTTTCGATTTTGCAACCATACTTCCCCCGGAACCAATAAACTTTGGTTTCCCGGTTAATCTCTTGCCAAGTCAAGATCGACTTTGACAAATTGTAGGTTGGTATAGTTTATGGTCAGAATTACGAGGGTATCTAATCCTCTTCAATACTCTGACTTTCGTTCTTGATTAATGAAAACATTCTTGGCAAATGCTTTCGCAGTAGTTTGTCTTGCCACGATCCAAGAATTTCACCTCTAACGTAGCAATACAAATGCCCCCGTCTGTTCCTTTCAATCATTACCGCACTCAGCCAACCGGCATCAATCGAGTAGCGGGTCATTCTCCATTATTCCATGCTTTATTATTCGATCCCAAAGGATGCTTTGAACACTCTAATTTTCTCAGGGTGAAAACACCGTTTCCACAGTTCGTCACATTTAAGTGCAAACTATTTCTTCGATGCGAAGGATGAGCGGAACGAGTCAACAGATTTAACTGAAGACCATGTTGCCGTTCTACTCAAACAGATCCAACTATGAGCTTTTTAAACGCAGCAACTATTGCATACGCTTGTAGAGGCTGGTATTACCGCGGCTGCTGGCACCAGACTTGCCCTCTACTCGTTCATCAATGGAGCTTTTAAGTCCATTCCATTCTGATTACAAACCATAAAGGTTCATATCATTATTTCTAGTCACTACCTCCTCGTGCGGAGAGTGGGTAATTTGCGTGCCTGCTGCCTTCCTTGGATGTGGTAGCCGTTTCTAAGGCTCCCTCTCCGGAATCGAACCCTGATTCCCCGTTACCCGTCACAACCATGGTAGTCCGTTACACTACCATCATAGGTTGATAGGTCAGAAATTCGGAAGTTCCGTCCCCAAGCCGAAGCTATCTGGGATCTTTCAGTTACTAGGACTCATCACGGGATGTGTCTGTACTTAGCAAATCACCCGGTGTAGTCTTGTAAAAGTCTCCGACAGTGTCGGACAATCAGCATGCATTAGCTGCAGGGTTACCGCAGTTATTCATTTAGCTTGCAAATCAACTAATAGATAGTAACTGATTTAATGAGCCATTCGCGGTTCCACTTTTTCAAGCTTCGCTTGCACATGCATGGCTTAGTCTTTCAGACAAGCATATGGCAACTGACAGGATCAATCAGTTTAATTGTACTTTGAACAATCTTTCGATTTGTTCGAATTTAGAAAGACATAGCCTTGCGGCCTCGTCAATCTTGCTTTGAGCTTTTTAAATCACGAAGAGTTTCAATGCATGCTTTGGCATGGCTACTAGTTACTACACAGTACTCTACACACTTAGAGTTACCCACGATTACACATTTCACATGCTGATGTTTCGGCTCGCGCGTACTAGAAACAGCATAATACTATGTGTACTGGTAGATAGCGCTCTGTGAGCATTTCCCATGAGCAGGTTTTGCCCTCCAAATCTCTGTTCTACTGTTACCAATACCGGCTAACAACTGTATCATACTAGGGAGAATTGACTCATGATTTAAAAACCAGATGTTCACATGTCGATGTTTCGGCTCTCGCCTACTAGAAACAACATAATACTAGTCTGTTAAAAATCTCAATCACGCCGCCTCTTCAGATACAGAAGTTTTACCTTTTATTGGTTAGAGAACAGCTTTCCAGCTGTCGACATGGTTACTAGTAACAACACCGTACTCAACACAAAAACTTTTCAACTTCACAACTTTCACATGCTGATGTTTCTGCTTTCGCATACTAGAAACAGCATAATACTTATTGTTTTGTCAAGTAATTTGTGTGTCTTTCCCATGTGAAGTTTCACCGGTCAACAATGTTTCCCTGACCAATTACGGCTACTAGTAGCTGTATAATACTAGGGAAAATGATTGAGGATTTAATATCAGATTTTCACATGTTGATGTTTCGGCTTTCGCCTACTAGAAACAACATAATACTAGTCTGCTAAGAAATCTCGCTCAAATTGCCTTTTCACATACAGAAGTTTCACCTTCTATTGGTTAGAGAACAGTTCTCAGCTGTCGACATGGTTACTAGTAACAACATCGTACTCAACACAAAAATTCTTCAACTTCACAACTTTCACATGCTGATGTTTCTGCTTTCGCGTACTAGAAACAGCATAATACTTATTGCTTTGTCAAGAAGTGTGTGTGTCTTTCCCATGCGAAAGTTTCACCGGTCAGCAATAATTGCCGTGTCCAATTAAGGTTACTCATAGCTGTATAATACTAGGGAAAATGATTGAGGATTTAATATCAGATTTTCACATGTTGATGTTTCGGCTTTCGCCTACTAGAAACAACATAATACTAGTCTGCTAATAAATCTCGCTCAAATTGCCTTTTCACATACAGAAGTTTCACCTCTTCTTGGTCACTGTACAGATGATGCTGTCTGTTCTTTATTTGGTTCTGCTTATTATAAGGAGGGGCATCACTCCTTCCTCCTTGGTTTGCATGCATTAAGCCTGCTTTGTGAAAAGCGTATCTTTCTAGCTTTTCTTCGCCTTACTCGAGTAGGACGATACAATCCAGACATTAGTCAGTCTTGGTGTAAAGTCACTGAGTATTATTCGGTTCTGCTTTATTCAGCAATATGCTGTATAATTGTTGTAATTTGCGAACATATTTGTTCTCAGTTCCGAACTACTAGCGACGACAGATTACCAGCGGTCATGAGCCATCAAGGTAGTTCTTTGGTGCATCAAGTAGAGAGGTGCCATCAAACAACACTTCCCTAATAATGCTACACACATAGAATTTGCTACAGTGCAGCTTTTTACTTTGCAAAATTTGCGCACAAATTTTGCATAGAATAAATGTTTTATCAAGATTTTTAGATCCCCTCCCTTGAGAGAACGTTACTCCTTTAAGTGAACACCCCGCGGCGTCCTGTTGTTATTGCGTATAACCATTTCGCAAGCCGGAGGCATAATGCACTACGCAAGCCGCTACTTTGGCACAGAGGCACCTAGTTTTACACCCGGGACTTCAGGTGGCCCAGTTTTACACCCAGTACAGCGGTGCCAGTTGGTAACCCGGTGGATCCTCGGAGACCAGACATGATCATAGATCAAACCCGATGTATGCTACTCCTGAACGTATAGTATCTCCACTGTGCAATGAAATTATCGTTCGTTTCGGGCCTTCCTATACGTTCAGCAGACAATCGCTAGGAATTCACCTCGTGACCCGTGGTGACCACACTGGATTTCAAGTTTATTGATTTGGACAGACCTGTCATTTATTTTGCTTTTCAGCTTCAGTTCTGCTCGATCTAGCTTGCCTAAGGCTTGATCTCGCTTTGCTCACCCCTGTAGGAGCCTCTACTAGTACCACTCGGAGTAATGGGGAATCCACCAGACCTAATCGATGAATGCCATCAAACAACAAACATCATACCCGGCTTCATCAGGCATATTTTATTACTTCCGAGAGGTACTTTAGTATCAGATCTTTCTCCATGCCTCTTATGAGGACCCGTCAGACCTTTCGGTTTATCGTTTAGCTTCAGTCCTGCTCGATCTAGCTTTCCCAAGGCTCGATCTAGCTCTATTCGCCCCACTAGAGGGCTCTCTAAGACCCCTCGGTCTTAGTGTTAGCTCCGGTACTGCTCGGTCGTGCTTGCTGAAGGCCCGACCCAGCTTTAGTTAGATTCTCGTACTTTCTCTTGGCCTCTCTAGGAGGACCAGACAGACCTCTCGGTCTATCGTTTAGCTTCAGTCCTGCTCGATCTAGCTTGCCCAAGGCTTGATCAAGCTCTATTCGCCCCGCTAGAGGGCTCTCTAAGACCCCTCGGTCTTAGTGTTATCTTCTGTAATGCCTAACCAAGCTTACTACAGGCCTTGGTCAGGTCTTTATCGGTCACCGATTAGTAACAGACCAATCATAGGGCCTTCCACCCTATCCGGGTTGAGGTCTTTAGTCCAGCCATATTTTGACAAGACACCTCTCCCTAATAATGCCCCACACATAGAATTACTGTCCATGCAGTATTTAACTTGTGTTTTTTTCTAAAATTTGATTTTCACTTTTTGGAGGTTCATTTGCTCCTCTGACACTCTTTCAGCTTCAATCTTACTCGATCTAGCTTTCCCAAGGCTCGATCTAGCTCTATTCGCCCCACTAGAGGGCTCTCTAAGACACTTCGGTCTTAGTGTTAGCTCCGGTCTTGCTCAATCGTGCTTGCTGAAGGCGCGATCAAGCTTTAGTTAGCTTCTCGTACTTCCTCTTGGCCTCTCTAGGAGGACCAGACAGACCTCTCGGTCTATCGTTTAGCTTCAGTCCTGCTCGATCTAGCTTTCCCAAGGCTCGATCTAGCTCTATTCGCCCTGCTAGAGGGCTCTCTAAGACCCCTCGGTCTTAGTGTTAGCTCCGGTACAGCTCGGTCGTGCTTGCTGAAGGCCCGATCAAGCTTTAGTTAGATTCTCGTACTTTCTCTTGGCCTCTCTAGGAGGACCAGACAGACCTCTCGGTCTATCGTTTAGCTTCAGTCCTGCTTGATCTAGCTTTCCCAAGGCTCGATCTAGCTCTATTCGCCCTGCTAGAGGGCTCTCTAAGACCCCTCGGTCTTAGTGTTAGCTCCGGTACAGCTCGGTCGTGCTTGCTGAAGGCCCGATCAAGCTTTAGTTAGCTTCTCGTACTTTCTCTTGGCCTCTCTAGGAGGACCAGACAGACCTCTCGGTCTATCGTTTAGCTTCAGTCCTGCTCGATCTAGCTTTCCCAAGGCTCGATCTAGATCTATTCGCCCTGCTAGAGGGCTCTCTAAGACCCCTCGGTCTTAGTGTTAGCTCCGGTACAGCTCGGTCGTGCTTGCTGAAGGCCTGATCAAGCTTTAGTTAGCTTCTCGTACTTTCTCTTGGCCTCTCTAGGAGGACCAGACAGACCTTTCGGTCTCTTGCTTAGCTTCAGTCCTGCTCGATCTAGCTTTCCCAAGGCTCGATCTAGCTCTATTCGCCCCGCTAGAGGGCTCTCTAAGACCCCTCGGTCTTAGTGTTAACTCCTGTAATGCCTAACCAAGCTTACTACAGGCCTTGGTCAGGTCTTTATCGGTCACCGATTAGTAACAGACCGATCATGGGGCCTTCCACCCTATCCGGGTTGAGGTCTTTAGTCCAGCCATATTTTGACAAGACACCTCCCCCTAATAATGCCCCACACATAGAAATACTGTCCATGCAGTATTTAACTTGTGTTTTTTCTAAAATTTGATTTTCACTTTTTGGAGGTTCATTTGCTCCTCTGACACTCTTTCAGCTTCAATCTTACTCGATCTAGCTTTCCCAAGGCTCGATCTATCTCTATTCGCCCCACCAGAGGGCTCTCTAAGACACTTCGGTCTTAGTGTTAGCTCCGGTCTTGCTCAATCGTGCTTGCTGAAGGCGCGATCAAGCTTTAGTTAGCTTCTCGTACTTTCTCTTGGCCTCTCTAGGAGGACCAGACAGACCTCTCGGTCTATCGTTTAGCTTCAGTCCTGCTCGATCTAGCTTTCCCAAGGCTCGATCTAGCTCTATTCGCCCCGCTAGAGGGCTCTCTAAGACCCCTCGGTCTTAGTGTTAGCTCCGGTACAGCTCGGTCGTGCTTGCTGAAGGCCCGATCAAGCTTTAGTTGGCTTCTCGTACTTTCTCTTGGCCTCTCTAGGAGGACCAGACAGACCTCTCGGTCTCTTGCTTAGCTTCAGTCCTGCTCGATCTAGCTTGCCCAAGGCTTGATCAAGCTCTATTCGCCCCGCTAGAGGGCTCTCTAAGACCCCTCGGTCTTAGTGTTAGCTCCGGTACAGCTCGGTCGTGCTTGCTGAAGGCCCGATCAAGCTTTAGTTAGCTTCTCGTTTTTTCTCTTGGCCTCTCTAGGAGGACCAGACAGACCTCTCGGTCTATCGTTTAGCTTCAGTCCTGCTCGATCTAGCTTTCCCAAGGCTCGATCTAGCTCTATTCGCCCCGCTAGAGGGCTCTCTAAGACCCCTCGGTCTTAGTGTTAGCTCCGGTACAGCTCGGTCGTGCTTGCTGAAGGCCCGATCAAGCTTTAGTTGGCTTCTCGTACTTTCTCTTGGCCTCTCTAGGAGGACCAGACAGACCTCTCGGTCTATCCTTTAGCTTCAGTCCTGCTCGATCTAGCTTTCCCAAGGCTCGATCTAGCTCTATTCGCCCCGCTAGAGGGCTCTCTAAGACCCCCCGGTCTTAGTGTTATCTCCTGTAATGCCTAACCAAGCTTACTACAGGCCTTGGTCAGGTCTTTATCGGTCACCGATTAGTAACAGACCGATCATAGGGCCTTCCACCCTATCTGGGTTGAGGTCTTTAGTCCAGCCATATTTTGACAAGACACCTCCCCCTAATAATGCCCCACACATAGAATTACTGTTTATGCAGCTTTTCACTTGTGAAATTTTTAATTTTCGCAATTATTATAGAATAAGTGTTTGCGCAGCTTTTCATAGGTCGAGCTCTAGCTAGCTAGCTCAAGCTAGCTAGCTAGCTCAAGCTCAAGCTATCTAGCTCAAGCTCAAGCCAGCTAGCTCAAGCTCAAGCTAGCTAGCTAGCTCAAGCTCAAGCTAGCTAGCTAGCTCAAGCTCAAGCTAGCTAGCTCAAGCTCAAGCTAGCTAGCTCAAGCTCAAGCTAGCTAGCTAGCTCAAGCTCAAGCTCAAGCTAGCTAGCTCAAGCTCAAGCTCAAGCTAGCTAGCTAGCTCAAGCTCAAGCTAGCTAGCTAGCTCAAGCTCAAGCTAGCTAGCTAGCTCAAGCTCAAGCTAGCTAGCTCAAGCTCAAGCTCAAGCTCAAGCTAGCTAGCTAGCTCA